>NW_027139309.1:15000-137931 GCF_035084215.1 Heptranchias perlo | reverse complement strand
TTGATTGGTACGGATTGCCACCAGCCCTGCCCACCAGCACGTCTGATTGGTTGGTATTGAAACTTTCCATTCAAAAGGGATATTTTTGTGAATTACTCACCAGGTGAGGAGGGAGTTCAAAGACTGGCCGTCAGAGAAAAACACTGACGGTTGTGTAATTCTGTGGTACACGGATAATGTTTCCCCTCACTCACTCACTCACTCACTCACTCACTCACTCACTCTCTCACTCATTCACTCACTCACTCACTCACTCACTCACTCACTCACTCACTCACTCACTCTCTCACTCACTCACTCACTCACTCACTCACTCACTCACTCACTCACTCACTCACTCACTCTCTCACTCACTCACTCACTCACTCACTCACTCACTCTCTCACTCACTCTCTCACTCTCTCACTCATTCACTCATTCGCTGCCTCTATCTCAACCTCTATTACAGGATATGTCTGTGTCTCTGTTACAGGATATGTCTGTGTCTCTATTACAGTATGTGTCTGTGTCTCTGTTACAGGATGTGTCTGTGTCTCTGTTACAGGATGTGTCTGTGTCTCTGTTACAGGATGTGTCTGTGTCTCTATTACAGGATGTGTCTGTGTCTCTATTACAGGATGTGTCTGTGTCTCTATTACAGGATGTGTCTGTGTCTCTGTTACAGGATGTGGCTGTGTCTCTATTACAGGATGTGTCTGTGTCTCGATTACAGGATATGTCTGTGTCTCTGTTACAGGATGTGTCTGTGTCTCTATTACAGGATGTGTCTGTGTCTCTGTTACAGGATGTGTCTGTGTCTCTATTACAGGATATGTCTGTGTCTCTATTACAGGATATGTCTGTGTCTCTGTTACAGGATGTGTCTGTGTCTCTATTACAGGATGTGTCTGTGTCTCTGTTACAGGATGTGTCTGTGTCTCTGTTCCAGGATATGTCTGTGTCTCTATTACAGGATATGTCTGTGTCTCTATTACAGGATATGTCTGTGTCTCTGTTACAGGATGTGTCTGTGTCTCTATTACAGGATGTGTCTGTGTCTCTATTACAGGATGTGTCTGTGTCTCTGTTACAGGATGTGTCTGTGTCTCTATTACAGGATGTGTCTGTGTCTCTATTACAGGATGTGTCTGTGTCTCTGTTACAGGATGTGTCTGTGTCTCTATTACAGGATGTGTCTGTGTCTCTGTTACAGGATGTGTCTGTGTCTCTATTACAGGATATGTCTGTGTCTCTGTTACAGGATGTGTCTGTGTCTCTATTACAGGATGTGTCTGTGTCTCTGTTACAGGATATGTCTGTGTCTCTGTTACAGGATGTTTCTGTGTCTCTATTACAGGATGTGTCTGTGTCTCTGTTACAGGATGTGTCTGTGTCTCTGTTACAGGATGTGTCTGTGTCTCTATTACAGGATATGTCTGTGTCTCTGTTACAGGATGTGTCTGTGTCTCTATTACAGGATGTGTCTGTGTCTCTGTTACAGGATGTGTCTGTGTCTCTGTTACAGGATGTGTCTGTGTCTCTATTACAGGATATGTCTGTGTCTCTATTACAGGATGTGTCTGTGTCTCTTCTGTTACAGGATGTGTCTGTGTCTCTGTTACAGGATGTGTCAGTGTCTCTATTACAGGATATGTCTGTGTCTCTATTACAGGATATGTCTGTGTCTCTGTTACAGGATGTGTCTGTGTCTCTGTTACAGGATGTGTCTGTGTCTCTGTTACAGGATGTGTCTGTGTCTCTGTTACAGGATGTGTCTGTCTCTATTACAGGATGTGTCTGTGTCTCTGTTACAGGATGTGTCTGTGTCTCTATTACAGGATGTGTCTGTGTCTCTGTTCCAGGATGAGCTCAATTTTAGGGGGCAATTGCGGGTGCGTTGGGGGCAGGGGGGTCTCTGAAAACCGCAGAAATCCCCCTTCAACCTGCCGACTTCTGAGTTTCCCAGGGAACAACCTGTGTGCGCGGGCAACCCGAAAACGGAATCCCACCGGCAATTAAAGCCGACGGTTTGACAGTTAAAGAGCCAAATGTACCTGATTGAGGTATTTAAGGCACTTTACCTGGACAGATTACGTGATTAGAACAATTTTTAACTTACCCGGTCCACTGCTCCTGATTCACTCCTGGTGAAACCAGGATCAGGGAACAAGAAACAAAATCAATTACATCACATACCACAGAAGGAAGTGAAAACACCAAATCAACTTACCTTCCCATCCGACTCCATGTCCAATGTCTCCTGCTCCCATCTCCCACTCTTCACCCCCGCCCCCCCCCCCGGTGTCCTCCCAATATCCCTCTCTTCACTCCCGATCGTCCCCCTCCCCCGATCTTCCCCCGCTCTTCCCCTCCCCCGATCTTCCCCTCCCCCCGATCTTCCCCTCTCTCCCCCGATCTTCCCCTCCCCCCGATCTTCCCCTCTCTCCCTCGATCTTCCCCTCCCCCCGATCTTCCCCTCCCCCGATCTTCCCCTCTCCCCCCCCCGATCTTCCCCTCTCTTCCCCGATCTTCCCCCTCCCCCCGATCGTCCCCCTCCCCCGATCTTCCCCCGCTCTTCCCCTCCCCCGATCTTCCCCTCCCCCCGATCTTCCCCTCTCTCCCCGATCTTCCCCTCCCCCCCGATCTTCCCCTCTTTCCCCCGATCTTCCCCTCTCCCCCCCGATCTTCCCCTCTCCCCCCCGATCTTCCCCTCTCCCCCCCCGATCTTCCCCTCTCCCCCCCGATCGTCCCCTCTCCCCCCCCGATCTTCCCCTCCCTCCCCGATCTTCCCCTCTCTCCCCGATCTTCCCCTCCCCCCGAACTTCCCCTCTCCCCCCCAATCTTCCCCTCCCTCCCCGATCTTCCCCTCTCCCCCCGATCTTCCCCTCCCCCCGATCTTCCCCTCTCCCCCCCCGATCTTCCCCTCCCCCCGATCTTCCCCTCTCCCCCCCGATCTTCCCTCTCCCCCCCGATCTTCCCCTCTCCCCCCCCGATCTTCCCCTCTCCCCCCCCGATCGTCCCCTCTCCCCCCCCGATCTTCCCCTCCCTCCCCGATCTTCCCCTCTCCCCCCCGATCTTCCCCTCCCCCCGAACTTCCCCTCTCCCCCCCGATCTTCCCTCCCTCCCCGATCTTCCCCTCTCCCCCCGATCTTCCCCTCCCCCCGATCTTCCCCTCTCCCCCCCCGATTCCCCTCCCCCGAACTTCCCCTCTCCCCCCCGATCTTCCCCTCTCACCCCCCCGATCTTCCCCTCCCCCCGATCGTCCCCTCTCCCCCCCGATCTTCCCCTCCCCTCCCCGATCTTCCCTCTCCCCCCCGATCTTCCCCTCTCCCCCCCGATCTTCCCCTCCCCCCCGATCGTCCCCTCTCCCCCCCGATCTTCCCCTCCCTCCCCGATCTTCCCCTCTCCCCCCCGATCTTCCCCTCCCTCCCCCCGATCTTCCCCCTCTCCCCCCCCCGATCTTCCCCTCCCCCCCGATCGTCCCCCTCTCCCCCCCCGATCGTCCCCTCTCCCCCCCGATCGTCCCCTCTCCCCCCCGATCTTCCCCTCCCTCCCCGATCTTCCCCTCTCCCCCCCGATCTTCCCCCTCCCCCCGAACTTCCCCTCTCCCCCCCGATCTTCCCCCTCCCTCCCTGATCTCCCCTCTCCCCCCCGATCTTCCCTCCCTCCCCGATCTTCCCCTCTCCCCCCCCGATCTTCCCCTCCCCCCGATCTTCCCCTCTCCCCCCCGATCTTCCCCTCTCCCCCCCCGATCTTCCCCTCCCCCCGATCGTCCCCTCTCCCCCCCGATCTTCCCCTCCCTCCCCGATCTTCCCCTCTCCCCCCCCGATCTTCCCCTCTCCCCCGCGATCTTCCCCTCCCCCCGATCGTCCCCTCTCCCCCCCGATCTTCCCCTCCCTCCCCGATCTTCCCCTCTCCCCCCCGATCTTCTCCTCCCTCCCCCGATCTTCCCCTCTCCCCCCCCCGATCTTCCCTCTCCCCCCGATCTTCCCCTCCCCCGATCTTCCCCCTCTCCCCCCCGATGTTCCCCCCCTCCCCCCGATCTTCCCCTCTCCCCCCCGATCTTCCCCTCTCCCCCCCGATCTTCCCCTCCTCCGATCTTCCCCTCTCCCCCCCGATCATCCCCCCTCCCCCCGATCTTCCCCTCTCTCCCCCGATCGTCCCCCTCCCCCGATCTTCCCCCGCCCCGATCTTCCCCTCCCCCCGATCTTCCCCCCGCCCCGATCTTCCCCTCCCCGATCTTCCCCTCCCCCGATCTTCCCCTCTCCCCCCGATCTTCCCCTCCCCCGATCTTCCCCTCTCTCCCCGATCTTCCCCTCCCCCGATCTTCCCCTCCCCCGATCTTCCCCTCTCTCCCCCCGATCTTCCCCTCCCCCGATCTTCCCCTCCCCGATCTTCCCCTCCCCCGATCTTCCCCTCTCCCCCCGATCTTCCCCTCCCCCGATCTTCCCCTCTCTCCCCCGATCTTCCCCTCCCCCGATCTTCCCCTCTCTCCCCCGATCTTCCCCTCTCTCCCCCGATCTTCCCCTCCCCCAATCTTCACCTCTCTCCTCCGATTTTCCCCTCCCCCCCGATCTTCCCCTCTCCCCCCCGATCTTCCCTCTCTCCCCCGATCTTCCCCTCCCCCAATCTTCACCTCTCTCCCCCGATCTTCCCCTCCCCCCCGATCTTCCCCTCTCCCCCCCGATCTTCCCTCTCTACTCCGATCTTCCCCTCCCCCCGATCTTCCCCTCTCTCCCCCGATCTTCCCCTCCCCCGATCTTCCCCTCTCTCCCCCAATCTTCCCCTCTCTCCCCCGATCTTCCCCTCCCCCGATCTTCCCCTCTCTCCCACAATCTTCCCCCATTCTCTCCCGATCTTCCCCTTGCCCCCCCTCTCGCTCCCAATCTTCCCCTCTCTGCCCTGACCTTCCCCTCTCCCCACGATCTCTGGTACACAATGTGTCTGTTTCTCTGGTACACGATGTGTCTGTTTCTCTGGTACACGATGTGTCTGTTTCTCTGGTACACGATGTGTCTGTTTCTCTGGTACACGATGTGCCTGTTTCTCTGGTACACGATGTGTCTGACTCTCTGGTACACGATGTGTCAGACTCTCTGGTACACGATGTTTCTGTTTCTCTGGTACACAATGTGTCTGTTTCTCTGGTACACGATGTGCCTGTTTCTCTGGTACACGATGTGTCTGACTCTCTGGTACACGATGTTTCTGACTCTCTGGTACACAATGTGTCTGTTTCTCTGGTACACGATGTGTCTGTTTCTCTGGTACACGATGTGTCTGACTCTCTGGTACACAATGTGTCTGTTTCTCTGGTACACGATGTGTCAGACTCTCTGGTACACGATGTGTCTGTTTCTCTGGTACACAATGTGTCTGTTTCTCTGGTACACGATGTTTCTGTTTCTCTGGTACACGATGTGTCTGTTTCTCTGGTACACGATGTGTCTGACTCTCTGGTACACAATGTGTCTGTTTCTCTGGTACACGATGTGTCAGACTCTCTGGTACACGATGTGCCTGTTTCTCTGGTACACGATGTGTCTGACTCTCTGGTACACGATGTTTCTGTTTCTCTGGTACACGATGTGTCTGTTTCTCTGGTACACGATGTTTCTGTTTCTCTGGTACACGATGTGTCTGTTTCTCTGGTACACGATGTGTCTGACTCTCTGGTACACAATGTGTCTGTTTCTCTGGTACACGATGTTTCTGTTTCTCTGGTACACAATGTGTCTGTTTCTCTGGTACACGATGTGTCTGTTTCTCTGGTACACGATGTGTCTGACTCTCTGGTACACAATGTGTCTGTTTCTCTGGTACACGATGTGTCAGACTCTCTGGTACACAATGTGTCTGTTTCTCTGGTACACGATGTTTCTGTTTCTCTGGTACACGATGTTTCTGTTTCTCTGGTACACGATGTGTCAGACTCTCTGGTACACAATGTGTCTGTTTCTCTGGTACACGATGTTTCTGTTTCTCTGGTACACGATGTGTCTGTTTCTCTGGTACACGATGTGTCTGACTCTCTGGTACACAATGTGTCTGTTTCTCTGGTACACGATGTGTCAGACTCTCTGGTACACAATGTGTCTGTTTCTCTGGTACACGATGTGTCAGACTCTCTGGTACACGATGTGTCTGTTTCTCTGGTACACGATGTGTCTGACTCTCTGGTACACGATGTGTCTGTTTCTCTGGTACACGATGTGTCAGACTCTCTGGTACACGATGTGTCTGTTTCTCTGGTACACGATGTGTCAGACTCTCTGGTACACAATGTGTCTGTTTCTCTGGTACACGATGTGTCAGACTCTCTGGTACACAATGTGTCTGTTTCTCTGGTACACGATGTGTCAGACTCTCTGGTACACGATGTGTCTGTTTCTCTGGTACACGATGTGTCAGACTCTCTGGTACACAATGTGTCTGTTTCTCTGGTACACGATGTGTCAGACTCTCTGGTACACGATGTGTCTGTTTCTCTGGTACACGATGTGTCTGACTCTCTGGTACACGATGTGTCTGTTTCTCTGGTACACGATGTTTCTGTTTCTCTGGTACACGATGTGTCTGTTTCTCTGGTACACGATGTGTCTGACTCTCTGGTACACGATGTGTCTGTTTCTCTGGTACACAATGTGTCTGTTTCTCTGGTACACGATGTGTCTGACTCTCTGGTACACAATGTGTCTGTTTCTCTGGTACACGATGTGTCAGACTCTCTGGTACACAATGTGTCTGTTTCTCTGGTACACGATGTGTCAGACTCTCTGGTACACGATGTGTCTGTTTCTCTGGTACACGATGTGTCTGTTTCTCTGGTACACGATGTGTCTGACTCTCTGGTACACGATGTGTCTGACTCTCTGGTACACGATGTGTCTGACTCTCTGGTACACGATGTGTCTGACTCTCTGGTACACGATGTGTCTGTTTCTCTGGTACACGATGTGTCTGACTCTCTGGGACACGATGTGTCTGACTCTCTGGTACACGATGTGTCTGACTCTCTGGTGCACGATGTGTCTGACTCTCTGGTACACAATGTGTCTGTTTCTCTGGTACACGATGTGTCTGACTCTCTGGTACACAATGTGTCTGTTTCTCTGGTACACGATGTGTCAGACTCTCTGGTACACAATGTGTCTGTTTCTCTGGTACACGATGTGTCAGACTCTCTGGTACACGATGTGTCTGTTTCTCTGGTACACGATGTGTCTGTTTCTCTGGTACACGATGTGTCTGACTCTCTGGTACACGATGTGTCTGACTCTCTGGTACACGATGTGTCTGACTCTCTGGTACACGATGTGTCTGACTCTCTGGTACACGATGTGTCTGACTCTCTGGTACACGATGTGTCTGACTCTCTGGTACACGATGTGTCTGACTCTCTGGTACACGATGTGTCTGTTTCTCTGGTACACGATGTGTCTGACTCTCTGGGACACGATGTGTCTGACTCTCTGGTACACGATGTGTCTGACTCTCTGGTGCACGATGTGTCTGACTCTCTGTCTCTCTTTGATACAGGTTGTTTGCTGGAAGTGCTCTGATTATAGAGCAAAGCTTCACTATGACGAGTACAGACTGAACCGGGTGTGCCGGGATTGTCACAATGTGCTGAATGGAGAGCACTGCATGGAGGAGAAGGAGAGGAAGCTGGGGATCCTGGAGGTAACATAGGAACAGGTGGAGGCCATTCAGTCCCTCTAAACTGTTACATAGGAACAGGAGGAGGCCATTCAGCCCCTCGAGCCTGTTACATAGGAACAGGAGGAGGCCATTCAGCCCCTCAAGCCTGTTGCATAGGAACAGAAGGTTGTCATTCCATCCCTCGAGCCTTTTCCATTATTCATAGCAATATAGGAACAGGAAGAGGCCAGTCTATTAGATGATGGCTGATCTGTACCTCAGCCCCATTGACCCTCCTTTTCTCCATAATCCCTTAATATCCTTACCCAACAAAAATCTACCGATCTCAGTATTGAAAGCTCCAATTGTCCCCCAGTATCCACAGCCTTTTTGGGAGAGAGTTCCATATTTCCACTCCCCTTTGTGTGAAATGCTTCCTGACATCACCCCTGAACGGCCTGGCTCTAATTTTAAGGTTATGCCCCTTGTTCTGGACTCTCCCACCAGAGGAAATAGTTTCTCTCCATCTACCCTATCAAATTCTTTAACATTTTAAACCCCTCAATCAGATCACCCCTTAATCTTCTAAAGTCAAGGGAATACAAACCAAGTTTAATTTAACTCTTGAAGCCGTGGTATCATTTTGGTGAATCTATGCTGCACCCCCTCCAAGGCCCATTCATCCTTCCTGAGGTACCGTGCCCAGAACTGAGTGCAGTACTCGACATGGGGTCTGACCAAGGTGCTGTACAACTGAAGCATCACTTCCCCCCTTTGTATTCCAGCCCTCTTGAGATAAAGGCCAACATCCCATTAGCCTTTTTGATTACTTTTTGTACCTGTCCACTAGCTTTGTGCACTTGGATGCCGAAATCCATTTGCTCCTCTACAGTTGCTAGTCTCTTGCCATTAAGAAAATATTCAATTTGTCTTTCTTAGGTCCAAAGTGGATGACCTCACACTTCCCCACATTGAACTCCATCTGCCACAGTTTTGCCCACTCATTTAATCTGTCTGTCCTTTTGTAACTTCCTGCTCCCATCCACACAACTTACTGTGGCTTCTAACCTAGTGTCATCTGCAAACATGGATATACAACTCTCTATTCCTTCATCTAAGTCATTAATAAATATGGTGAAAAGCTGAGGCCCCAGTACAGATCCCTGGGGAACATCACTTGTCACACCCCACCAATCAGAGCACATTCCCTTTATCCCCAATCTGTCTCCTACCTTCTAACAAATTTCTAACCCATGTCATAAGGTTCCCTCCAATTCCACATGCTCTCATTTTTACTAATAATCTCTTGTGTGGACCCTTATCAAATGCCTTCTGGAAGTCCATAAAGACAATGTCCATAGACACTCCCCTGTTCACCATGTTAGTGACCACCTCAAAAATTCAACATGACATGACCTACCCTTCACAAATCCATGCTGACTTCTTTTTTATCATACTTGTCTGTGCTCAGTCCACTCTGTACCTGATGATAGGTTCCATTAACTTCTTCACAACTCATGCTAATCTGACAGGTTTGTCGTTTCCTGGTTTCACTCTCCCTCCCCAGCAGGTAAGGGGAGAGCCCCTCACTCTCAGACCGCCTGTCTCACTGACAGCATCAGCATGTGGGGTGTACTGGGGTCCAGAAACTGAGCCCTGCCTGTCCGAGTGGGTGGGGGAGGGGAGGGGAGAGGAGGGGAGGGGGTCTGTACAGATTTTGTAGAGGGGGTCAGAGATCGTGCGTGGGAAGTTGGTGCACCGTGGGGGAGGGGGCCGGGGGCCATGCGGTGTCCTGAGTTGACCTGTGACCTGTGGAGTTGTGTTCTCTGTTGACAGAAGGAGTCGGCCGAGGTCTCGGGGAACAGTCTGATGTGCAGCTTCCTTCACTGGATGGAGAAAGGGGGCAAGCTGGGACTCAAGGCCTGGTTCGTCATTCCACGCGATGACCCCTTCGTCCTCTACATGTACAGAGCCCCTCAGGTACCTGTCACTTTTGACCTATGCGACGGTGGCTCAGTGCCTCTTCCTACCCCAACAACACATCTCAGGGCTGAGACTCAGACTTAGGGAGGTGCTAGACTGGTGGAGGGAGCCCAGGGACTGATAGACCCAGTACACTTAGTAACCAGGTACATGGGGGAAGTGTGGCAAAGTGTTCAGGTGTGAGGAGCTCGCCCTGAAATATGGGGCTGTGGGAAGAAGCTGAGTCACTGGGCGATTTCTGCATTTCCTTAATATTGTACAAGAA
Organism: Heptranchias perlo; assembly: GCF_035084215.1. Lineage (NCBI taxonomy): Eukaryota > Metazoa > Chordata > Chondrichthyes > Hexanchiformes > Hexanchidae > Heptranchias > Heptranchias perlo. The sequence continues at coordinate 128,063 of NW_027139309.1, read as the reverse complement.
ATATAAACTGGGCTTCCCCACTGCACCTGGGGAGTCACTGCTCTCCTGTCCACTAAATTATTTTAATTCTTCACTTATGTGACATACTAGCACCTGGGAGTGTTTGATGGGACAGTGTAGAGGGAGCTTTACTCTGTATCTAACCCGTGCTGTACCTGCCCTGGGAGTGTTTGATGGGACAGTGTAGAGGGAGCTTTACTCTGTATCTAACCCGTGCTGTACCTGCCCTGGGAGTGTTTGATGGGACAGTGTGGAGGGAGCTTTACTCTGTATCTAACCCGTGCTGTACCTGCCCTGGGAGTGTTTGATGGGACAGTGTAGAGGGAGCTTTACTCTGTATCTAACCCGTGCTGTACCTGCCCTGGGAGTGTTTGATGGGACAGTGTGGAGGGAGCTTTACTCTGTATCTAACCCGTGCTGTACCTGCCCTGGGAGTGTTTGATGGGACAGTGTAGAGGGAGCTTTACTCTGTATCTAACCCGTGCTGTAATGAATGATTAATGAATATAATTGCTCGGTTTGGGAGTTGAATATTCATGGTCTGAATGTCTGTTGTGTGTAACATGCTCCCATCTCCCCACAGGATGTCAGGGCTCAGAGCTCCATCCCATTATTGGGTTACACCATCGACCTGCTGAGTGACTGCGATTCCAGCTACAGCTTCCAGCTCACACAGTCCAAGCAGGTGTACACATTGAGTGCAGAGACTGAGGAGCTGCGGGACCGCTGGGCACAGCTCATGAGGCTGCTAGCAAGTGGCATGTGCCCTGGTGAAGAGGATTAATACTGCCTGTCGCAGTGATCGCAGCCTTTAGGAAAAGCCTTCTGTCATCGAGCTCCAGCCAGTGTCTGTCCCTCTAGCTCGAAATTCACCCTCCCGTTCCTCTGTTCAGTCATTGGAAAGGGATGTAGATGTGAGTTATACTGCTGCCTGCTCTCTCATTATTCGATGTTAACAGATCACACTTGGGTGGAGACTCTTCATCTCAACGCAACACTTCTTGGGTCAGTCTGTGACCCAGTGCTGACCTTTACTCCCTGGGTGAGTCCGTGACCCAGTGCCGACCTTTACTCCCAGGGTGAGTCCGTGACCCAGTGCCGACCTTTACTCCCAGGGTCAGTCTGTGACCCAGTGCTGACCTTTACTCCCAGGGTCAGTCTGTGACCCAGTGCTGACCTTTACTCCCAGGGTCAGTCTGTGACCCAGTGCTGACCTTTACTCCCAGGGTGAGTCCGTGACCCAGTGCCGACCTTTACTCCCAGGGTCAGTCTGTGGACCTGTGCTGACCTTTACTCCCAGGGTCAGTCTGTGACCCAGTGTCGACCTTTACTCCCAGGGTCAGTCTGTGGCCCTGTGCTGACCTTTACTCCCAGGGTCAGTCTGTGACCCAGTGCTGACCTTTACTCCCAGGGTCAGTCTGTGACCCAGTGCTGACCTTTACTCCCAGGGTCAGTCTGTGACCCAGTACTGACCTTTACTCCCAGGGTCAGTCTGTGACCCAGTATCGACCTTTACTCCCAGGGTCAGTCTGTGGCCCTGTGCTGACCTTTACTCCCAGGGTCAGTCTGTGACCCAGTGCTGACCTTTACTCCCAGGGTCAGTCTGTGACCCAGTGCTGACCTTTACTCCCAGGGTCAGTCTGTGACCCAGTGCTGACCTTTACTCCCAGGGTCAGTCTGTGACCCAGTGCTGACCTTTACTCCCAGAGTCAGTCTGTGACCCAGTGCTGACCTTTACTCCCAGGGAGAGTCCGTGACCCAGTGCCGACCTTTACTCCCAGGGTCAGTCTGTGACCCAGTGCCGACCTTTACTCCCAGGGTGAGTCCGTGACCCAGTGCCGACCTTTACTCCCAGGGTCAGTCTGTGGACCTGTGCTGACCTTTACTCCCAGGGTCAGTCTGTGACCCAGTGTCGACCTTTACTCCCAGGGTCAGTCTGTGGCCCTGTGCTGACCTTTACTCCCAGGGTCAGTCTGTGACCCAGTGCTGACCTTTACTCCCAGGGTCAGTCTGTGACCCAGTGCTGACCTTTACTCCCAGGGTCAGTCTGTGACCCAGTACTGACCTTTACTCCCAGGGTCAGTCTGTGGCCCTTTGCTGACCTTTACTCCCACGGTCAGTCTGTGACTCAGTTTAATATCTCATCTGAAAGACAGCACCTCCGACAGTGCAGCACTCACTCAGTACTGACCCTCCGACAGTGCAGCGCTCCCTCAGTACTGACCCTCCGACAGTGCAGCACTCACTCAGTACTGACCCTCCGACAGTGCAGCGCTCCCTCAGTACTGACCCTCCGACAGTGCAGCGCTCCCTCAGTACTGACCCTCCGACAGTGCAGCGCTCCCTCAGTACTGACCCTCCGACAGTGCAGCGCTCCCTCAGTACTGACCCTCCGACAGTGCAGCGCTCCCTCAGTACTGACCCTCCGACAGTGCAGCGCTCCCTCAGTACTGACCCTCCGACAGTGCAGCGCTCCCTCAGTACTGACCCTCCGACAGTGCAGCGCTCCCTCAGTACTGACCCTCCGACAGTGCAGCGCTCCCTCAGTACTGACCCTCCGACAGTGCAGCGCTCCCTCAGTACTGACCCTCCGACAGTGCAGCGCTCCCTCAGTACTGACCCTCCGACAGTGCAGCGCTCCCTCAGTACTGACCCTCCGACAGTGCAGCGCTCCCTCAGTACTGACCCTCCGACAATGCTGCACTCTCTCAGTACTGACCCTCCGACAATGCCGCACTCCCTCAGTACTGACCCTCCGACAGTACCGCACTCCCTCAGTACTGACCCTCCGACAGTGCAGCACTCCCTCAGTACTGACCCTCTGACAATGCTGCACTCCCTCAGTACTGACCCTCCGACAGTGCACCACTCCCTCAGTACTGACCCTCCGACAGTGCACCACTCCCTCAGTACTGACCCTCCGACAATGCCGCACTCCCTCAGTACTGACCCTCCAACAGTGCAGCACTCCCTCAGTACTGACCCTCCGACAGTACAGCGCTCCCTCAGTACTGACCCTCCGACAGTACAGCGCTCCCTCAGTACTGACCCTCCGACAGTACAGTGCTCCCTCAGTACTGACCCTCCGACAGTGCAGCGCTCCCTCAGTACTGACCCTCCGAAAGTGCAGCACTCCCTCAGTACTGACCCTCCGACAGTACAGCGCTCCCTCAGTACTGACCCTCCGACAGTGCAGCACTCCCTCAGTACTGACCCTCCGACAGTGCAGCGCTCCCTCAGTACTGACCCTCCGACAGTACAGCGCTCCCTCAGTACTGACCCTCCGACAGTACAGCACTCCCTCAGTACTGACCCTCCGACAGTACAGCACTCCCTCAGTACTGACCCTCCGACAGTACAGCACTCCCTCAGTACTGACCCTCCGACAGTACAGCGCTCCCTCAGTACTGACCCTCCGACAGTACAGCGTTCCCTCAGTACTGACCCTCCGACAGTGCAGCACTCCCTCAGTACTGCACTGGATCATCAGCCTGGATTATGGGCTCCAGTCTCTTTAATCTTGAACCCACGATGGATTCTGGGCCTGGACATGGCCGGGAATCGCTTTGAATAAGAACATTTGACGCTGTTTTAATGACGGATTCAGTGGCTGGAATTCTAACTTGAAAAGGAAGATTTTTGATTGAAAAGCTGCTCTGGTCTCTGTGGAGAACATTGAGATCTGAGAATAAGCACATTTCCAGAGGGGTAAGAGTAGAAAAGCAGAGAAGTTATGTTAAACTTGTATAGAACCTTGGTTCGACCACACTTGGAGCACTGTGAACAGACCTGGTCTCCATAATTATAGAAAAAGGATATAGAGGCACTCGAGAAGGTGCAAAAAAGATACCAGAACTGTGAGGTTATACTGATCAGGAAAGATTGAACAGGCTGGGGCTATTTCTTTAGAAAAGAGAAGACTGAGGGGTGACCTGATAGAGGTCTTTAAGATTATGAAAGGGTTTGATAGGGTAGATGTAGAGCAGATGTTTCTACTTGTGGGGGAGACCAGAACTAGGGGGCTATAAATATAAGATAGTCACTAATAAATCCAATAGGGAATTCAGGAGAAATGTCTTTACCCAGAGAGTGGTGAGAATGTGGAACTCACTCCCACAAGGAGTAGTTGAGGTGAATAGAATAGATACATTTAAGGGGAAGCTGGATAAACACATGAGGGAGAAAGGAATAGAAGGATATGCTGATAGGGTGAGATGAAGAAGGGAGGGAGGAGGCTCATGTGGAGCACGGACCTGTTGGGCCTATTTCAGTGCTGTACATTCTGTGTAATTCTATGATGATCCTGGAGGGTGAAATAGTAAATGAAACCTCGAGTACATGAGCTGACCTTCAATCCTCCATCAGATTGAAGGGTGATTGATCCCTCCCCGCATCAGACTGTTGACTAACACCTGCTCCTGATTCACACTGTCGTCTTAAACTCGCAAATAAACTCTTTACCTCGAATGTTCGAACCTGTGTTTGATATTTTGTCCAGTGATTGAAATGTGGTGCCCAATCTGCAGCAAATGCCATTCACAATGTGCGAGCCCCACCTCTCGATCAGGAACCTGCCCTGGTGTCTGTCCCGTGTCACAGGGCTGCAAGGTGGGAGTTTACTGATGATCTGCTCTCTGTAACCCAACAAATGGGATGCAGCCGTCACACATTTGGTTCCCAGGCCTTCGATCCATGTCCTTCTGGAGACACAGCGTGATCTGTGGTGTGAGAGCCGCTCACACACTGAGGCACCAGCAGGTACATCAAACATACAGGCCTCAGCATCACAGTTACTACTGCAATGTTGGCCTTTATCTTGAGATGGGTGGAAGTTATGTTCCAGCTGTTCAGAGCTCTGGTTAGACCCCATCTGGAGACTGGGTTCAGTTCTGGACACCGCACCTCAGGAAGGATATATTGGCCTTGGAGGGGGTGCAGCACAGATTCACCAGAATGATACCAGGGCTAAAAGGGTTAAATTATGAGGACAGGTTGCACAGACTCGGCTTGTGTTGCCTTGAGTGTCGAAGATTAAGGGATGATCTAATTGAGGTGTTTGAGATGATGAAAGGATTTGATAGGGTCGATAGAGAGAAACTATTTCCTCTGGTGGGGGAGTCCAGAACAAGGGGGAATAACATTAAAATTAGAGCTAGGCCGTACAGGGGTGATGTCAGGAAGCACTTCTTCACACAAAGGGGAGTGGAAATCTGGAACTCTCTCCCCCAAAAAGCTGTTGAGGCTGGGAGTCAATTGAAAATATCACAACTGAGATTGATAGATTTTTGTTGGGTAAGGGTATTGAGGGATATGGAACCAAGGCGGGTAAATGGAGTTAAAATACAGATCAGCCATGATCTAATTTAATAGCGGAACAGGCTCGAGGGGCTGAATGGCCTCCTCCTGTTTCCATTTGAGATTTTGGCCACCACCCCCCACAATTGTTGTCTGCTCACATCGAGCTTTTATCAATGGTTTGATCTGGTTGATAAGATCTGTGTCTGTCTGCACTCAATGGTATTTATGTATGGAGACTAGTCAGACTCAACCTGGACCCAGATAAATCTCTGCCACTCCCCATCTGAGGATCTAGAGACTGGTTTAGATGGTAATATTATTGAATGTGACATGTGAAAGGCCTGTGTATTTGACAGACTTATATTCTCAGCTCCTGGAAACACAACACAAAGGTCATCAAGGCCTTGTCAGCCACTCAGTGTTTAATGAGCCTCATTCACGCTGACGTACAGACGTAATAACACAAACCAGTACACAGCCTAACGACCAGGCCCGGTCACCCCAGGAGCCTAACGACCAGGCCTGGTCAGTCCTGGAGCCTAACGACCAGGCCTGGTCAGTCCTGGAGCCTAACGACCAGGCCTGGTCAGTCCAGGAGCCTAACGACCAGGCCCGGTCACCCCAAGAGCCTAAGTACCAGGCCCGGTCAGTCCAGGATGGAGTCACAGTGACTGTACAGTTCTTCCAATCTCTCCTCCTGTTCTGAAGCTTCTGTATGACCTGCATCCTGGAACCGTCTGAAGCCGTCTGAAATCTCTCGCATTCTCAGTTACCTCATAACCCTTGGCGACGGTGACAGAATTCCAAATACACACAATAAAACTAGACGGTAACTACGCTTTGTTGTCGGAGGTTGGCTCCTTCCCCTCCGGCACTGGAGGTTAGCTGTGGGGGCGTCTTGGCTCAGTAGCAGGACGATGGCGGATCCGTTGGGGCCTGAGGTTCTGTAGCTCTGGAGTGGCCCTTCAGCAGGCTCAGGGCCGCACTCTCTAACTGGCTGCGATCCATGCGACAAGCCTCCACCATCTCACCCACTGTCACTGCCATGAAGACTGGGTCACTGGCCAGTTCATGAAGTCCTTGGGCCTCCAGCACCTTGACAGAAGAAGGAAAGGCGTGAGAAACACTAGACGCACAAGCACGGCCCCTCCCCTGGTGTTGGACAGCAGGGAGGGGGGGAGGGGCAGACTTTTTTCACTTCATGGAACATCTATCATGGGTTCAAAGGTCAGGACAAATGATACTGGGAATAAAAGGGTTAAATTATGAGAACAGGATGTATAGACTAGGTTTGTATTCCCTTGAATATAGAAGGTTAAGGGGTGATCTGATCGAGAGGTTTAAGATGATTAAAGGAGTTGATAGGGTAGATAGAGAGAAACTATTTCCTCTGGTGGGGGGAGTCCAGAACAAGGGGCATAACCTTAAAATTAGAGCCAGGCCGTTCAGGGGTGCTGTCAGGAAGCACTGCCCCCTTCACATTGCCCTGGGCCTTCCCCAGAGGGCTGGAACTTGCAGGAGGAGCAGCCCAAAGTTCGCATGTTAATGAGGTGGGGGGGCGTTCCCATCTTCTCCTCCTGCTACCCCCCCCCCCACACTTAAACCTCCCATTGAAGCCCAGCCCACCCAGGCACACGAGACCCACTAGAAGCTGGTACTGGTCTATGTGACAGGAGAATCCCCCCTCAAATCACGGGGTACGGCAGGAGGCTGAGGAGAACTCCCCAGGTGAGTGGAGATGGTTATGCTGGTTAGGCCTCACCTAGAGTATTGTGTTCAATTCTGGGCACCACACTTTAGGAAGGATGTGAAGGCCTTACAGAGGGTGCAGAGGAGATTTACTAGAATGGTACCAGGGATGAGGGACTTCAGTTATGTGGAGATTGGAGAAGCTGGGACTGTTCTCCTTAGAGCAGAGAAGGTTAAGAGGAGATTTGAATGAGGTGTTCAAAATCATGAACAGTTTTGATAGAGTAAATAAGGAGAAACTGTTTCCAGTGGCAGAAGGGTCGGTAACCAGAGGACACAGATTTAAGGTAATTGGCAAAAGAGCCAGAGATGAGATGAGGAGGAATGTTTTTATGCAGCGAGTGGTTATGATCTGGAATTCACTGCCTGAAAGGGGGGGGGGAAGCAGATTCAATAGTAAAAATTTACAGGGCTATGGGAAAAGAGTAGGGGAGTAGGACTAATTGGATAGCTCTTTCTAAGAGTCGGCACAGACACGATGGGTCGAATGGCCTCCTTCTACGCTGTATCATTCTATGATTCTATGATTTATGGCCTCTAGTTCTGGTCTCCCCCACATGTGGAAACATCTTTTCTACATCGACTCTATCAAACACTTGCATGATCTTAAAGACCTCTATCAGGTCACCCCTCAGTCTTCTCTTTTCTAGAGAAAAGAGCCCCAGCCTGTTCAATCTTTCCTGATAGGTATAACCTCTCAGTTCTGGTGTCATTCTTATAAATCTTTGTTGCACCGTCTCCAGTGCCTCCATATCTTTTGTACAAGGGACCTTCTCAAGTATAAAGAGAGTAAGAGGGTCTCCAAGTCAAATCGACGGCCATAACAACCAGTTACAGGCAGAGATAAGTGTATCACTTAACTGCACAAGTTGCCTGAGACCAAGGACGGGGAAAGTCAAACCAGGAAGCTCAGACAGTCACTCGAGTGTGAGGTGGGTCAGTCAGAACAGAGAGACCGAGAAGAGCAGATAATCATGTCACCAACAAATTGACGTTCCAGAGGCAATGCCACCGACCCGGGGGAGGGAGATTAACTCAAGCACGTTGCTCGTAAGGACAGGTCATAAATACTCTAGAAACATTGCTAATCACCATCCAGAGACTCTCGTTGATAGGCTGTACAATGGTGTTAACATGTCAGCGATCTCAGGACTTTACTCCCAAGGTAATCTCACCAATCTGCTGTAGACTCAGGCACCATTCTCCACTATAACGTAAAACTCTGCAATCCAGTTAATACTGAATCGCAGCAAGACAATGAGCTGCGAGTCGATAAATGGCGGTTGGTGCTGGACATGTTGTCTGATTTCTTTGAATGAACCCATCACTCCCTCAGTAGTATGTGGGTATCCTAATGGAGGATTGGTACCTGAACTCAAATCCAATACAAACTGGGTGATGTAAAAAGATCAGCAAGCCAGACTCGACCAGCACTGCCTCCCACACCTGATCAGGGCAATCGTTCCTCAATGAGGACTTTCAACAGGAGAATTGGCTTCGCTGCTTCGTTAGCAGACAAACGGAGCAATACTCAGCCCAGTCTTATTACAGCCTGCAGCAGGGGGCTCAACCAGGACACGTTCCTCCTGGTAAACCACATCTACAAACAGGTACAGTGCAGTCTGGACAGAGACACCACATGTTATTCACTGTGTAACTGTACAGAGTCACTGTATGAACAGGGTAAGGGTCACTCACTGTGTAACTGTACAGAGTCACTGTATGTACAGGGTAAGGGTCACTCACTGTGTAACTGTACAGAGTCACTGTATGTACAGGGTAAGGGTCACTCACTGTGTAACTGTACAGAGTCACTGTATGTACAGGGTAAGGGTCACTCACTGTGTAACTGTACAGAGTCACTGTATGTACAGGGTGAGGGTCACTCACTGTGTAACTGTACAGAGTCACTGTATGTACAGGGTAAGGGTCACTCACTGTGTAACTGTACAGAGTCACTGTATGAACAGGGTAAGGGTCACTCACTGTGTAACTGTACAGAGTCACTGTATGTACAGGGTAAGGGTCACTCACTGTGTAACTGTACAGAGTCACTGTATGAACAGGGTGAGGGTCACTCACTGTGTAACTGTACAGAGTCACTGTATGAACAGGGTGAGGGTCACTCACTGTGTAACTGTACAGAGTCACTGTATGTACAGGGTAAGGGTCACTCACTGTGTAACTGTACAGAGTCACTGTATGTACAGGGTAAGGGTCACTCACTGTGTAACTGTACAGAGTCACTGTATGAACAGGGTGAGGGTCACTCACTGTGTAACTGTACAGAGTCACTGTTTATTCAGGGTGAGGGTCACTCACTGTGTAACTGTACAGAGTCCCTGTTTATTCAGGGTAAGGGTCACTCACTGTGTAACTGTACAGAGTCCCTGTTTATTCAGGGTGAGGGTCACTCACGGTGTAACTGTACAGAGTCACTGTTAATTCAGGGTGAGGGTCACTCACTGTGTAACTGTACAGAGTCCCTGTTAATTCAGGGTAAGGGTCACTCTTTGTAACTGTACAGAGTCACTGTTCATACAGGGTAAGGGTCACTCACTGTGTTTCTGTGTGAGATTGTAATGTGTGAGATGGTGATTTGATGATTCTGTTTGAGATTGTGATGTGAGGGATTTTGTGTGTGACTGTGATTAAATGGTTTCTGTGTAAGATTGTGATGTGATGATTCTGTGTGAGATTGTGACATCATGATTCCATGTGAGAATGTGATGGGAGGGATTCTGTGAGATTGTGATGTGTAGCATTTTGATTGAGATTGTGATGTGGAGAATTCTGTATGAGTTTATAATTTAGAGATTCTGTGCGAGATTGTGATGTGATGGAATCTGTGAGATGGTGATTTGATGGATTCTGTAGGAGATTGTGATGTGTGGAATTCTGTGTGAGATTGTGATGTGATGATTCTGTGTGAGATTGTGATGTGATGATTCTGTGTGAGATTGTGATGTGATGATTCTGTATGAGATTGTGATTTGATGGATTCTGTGGGAGATTGTGATGTGTGGAATTCTGTGTGAGATTGTGATGTGATGATTCAGTTTGCGGTTGTGATGTGATTATTCTGTATGAGACTTTGATGTGAGGGATTCCGTGTGAGATTTTGAGGTGATAAATCTGTGAGATTATGATGTGGACGATTCAGTGTGAGATTGTAATGTGGAGAATTGTTTGTGAGATTGTGATTTGATGGATTATGTGTGTGATTGTGATGGGAGGGATTCTGTGTGAGATTATGTTCATTATACCTGCTGTACGAGGCTGGTGATGGGGTCAGTGCCGTGTTGCTCCTTGTTCTCCGATATGCCCAGAGGTTCACAGCTTCTGCTCATATCTGCAGCCTGGGTGAATACAGAAAGCTCTTTACATCTCAGACAGTGTATGGCACACTATGTTATACAGACTGGGTGCACTATCTGTCATATACCGGAAACATGGTGCTCTATATACATGTAAGCAGGTATACTCAAAGCTGGACACTCTTGGATTAATTATATATTAGCTGCCCTCCCATTGTGACACTCCAAGTCAGTCACAGGATACGCTATCCAAGGCTGTGTATATCCTTGTGAAGGGAAAACACCAGGGCTCTGATTTATAATATCTGTACCGTGCCCTTCACCATGCTGTTATAAATTCAGCTCTGTCACTGGTACCTCCCAGGGTTCAGTGGTTTGTATACAGACACTGTACCCTCATGTGTGTGATATACAGACACTGTACCTCGTGTGTGATATACAGACACTGTACCTCGTGTGCGATATACAGACACTGTACCTCGTGTGTGTGATATACAGATACTGTATCTCGTGTGTGATATACAGATACTGTATCTCGTGTGTGATATAGATACTGTACCCTCATGTGTGTGATATACAGACACTGTACCTCATGTGTGATAGACAGACACTGTACCTCGTGTGTGATATACAGACACTGTATCTCATGTGTGATATACAGATACTGTATTTCGTGTGTGATATAGATACTGTACCCTCGTGTGTGATAGACAGATACTGTACCCTCATGTGTGTGATATGCAGATACTGTACCCTCGTGTGTGATATGCAGATACTGTACCCCCATGTGTATGGTATACAGATACTGTACCCCCGTGTGTGTGATATGCAGATACTGTACCCCCATGTGTATGGTATACAGATACTGTACCCCCATGTGTATGATATACAGATACTGTACCCCCATGTGTGTGATATGCAGATACTGTACCCTCATGTGTATGGTATACAGATACTGTACCCCCGTGTGTGTGATATGCAGACACTGTACCCCCATGTGTATGGTATACAGATACTGTACCCCCGTGTGTGTGATATGCAGATACTGTACCCCCATGTGTATGGTATACAGATACTGTACCCCCATGTGTGTGATATGCAGATACTGTACCCCCATGTGTATGGTATACAGACACTGTACCCTCATGTGTATGGTATACAGATACTGTACCCCCGTGTGTGTGATATGCAGATACTGTACCCCCATGTGTATGGTATACAGATACTGTACCCCCATGTGTGTGATATGCAGATACTGTACCCCCATGTGTATGGTATACAGACACTGTACCCTCGTGTGTGATATACAGATACTGTACCCTCTTGTGTGTGATATACAGATACTGTACCCTCTTGTGTGTGATATACAGATACTGTACCCTCATGTGTGTGATATACAGATACTGTACCCTCATGTGTATGGTATACAGATACTGTACCCCCATGTGTGTGATATGCAGATACTGTACCCCCATGTGTATGGTATACAGACACTGTACCCTCGTGTGTGATATACAGATACTGTACCCTCTTGTGTGTGATATACAGATACTGTACCCTCTTGTGTGTGATATACAGATACTGTACCCTCATGTGTGTGATATACAGATACTGTACCCTCTTGTGTGTGATATACAGATACTGTACCCCCATGTGTGTGATATGCAGATACTGTACCCTCATGTGTATGGTATACAGATACTGTACCCCCGTGTGTGTGATATGCAGACACTGTACCCCCATGTGTATGGTATACAGATACTGTACCCCCGTGTGTGTGATATGCAGATACTGTACCCCCATGTGTATGGTATACAGATACTGTACCCCCATGTGTGTGATATGCAGATACTGTACCCCCATGTGTATGGTATACAGACACTGTACCCTCGTGTGTGATATACAGATACTGTACCCTCTTGTGTGTGATATACAGATACTGTACCCTCTTGTATGATATACAGATACTGTACCCTCTTGTGTGTGATATACAGATACTGTACCCTCATGTGTGTGATATACAGATACTGTACCCTCTTGTGTGTGATATACAGATACTGTACCCTCATGTGTGTGATATACAGATACTGTACCCTCTTGTGTGTGATATACAGATACTGTACCCTCATGTGTGTGATATACAGATACTGTACCCTCTTGTGTGTGATATACAGATACTGTACCCTCATGTGTGTGATATACAGATACTGTACCCTCTTGTGTGTGATATAAAGATACTGTACCCTCTTGTGTGTGATATACAGATACTGTACCCTCATGTGTGTGATATACGGATACTGTATCTCGTGTGATAGACAGATACTGTACCCTCGTTTGTGATGTAAAGATACTGTGCCTTCGTGTGCATGGTATACAGATACTGTACCCCATGTGTGTGATATACAGATACTGTACCCCATGTGTATGATATGCAGATACTGTACCCCATGTGCGTGGTATACAGACACTGTACCCTCATGTGTGATATAGATACTGCGCCCTTGTGTGTGTGATATACGGATACTGTACCTGCATGTGTGTGATATACAGATACTGTACCCTCGTGTGATAGACAGATACTGTACCCTCGTGTGTGATGTAAAGATATTGTGCCCTTGTGTGCATGGTATACAGATACTGTACCCCATGTGTATGATATGCAGATACTGTACCCCCATGTGTGATATACAGGTACTGTACCCTCATGTGAGTGGTATAGATACTGTACAAAGTTTGTGATATACAGATACTCTACTCCCACGTATGTGATATACAGATACTGTACCCCATGTGTGTGTGATATACAGATACTGTACCCTCTTGTGTGTGATATACAGATACTGTACCCTCATGTGTGTGATATACGGATACTGTATCTCGTGTGATAGACAGATACTGTACCCTCGTTTGTGATGTAAAGATACTGTGCCTTCGTGTGCATGGTATACAGATACTGTACCCCATGTGTGTGATATACAGATACTGTACCCCATGTGTATGATATGCAGATACTGTACCCCATGTGCGTGGTATACAGACACTGTACCCTCATGTGTGATATAGATACTGCGCCCTTGTGTGTGTGATATACGGATACTGTACCTGCATGTGTGTGATATACAGATACTGTACCCTCGTGTGATAGACAGATACTGTACCCTCGTGTGTGATGTAAAGATATTGTGCCCTTGTGTGCATGGTATACAGATACTGTACCCCATGTGTATGATATGCAGATACTGTACCCCCATGTGTGATATACAGGTACTGTACCCTCATGTGAGTGGTATAGATACTGTACAAAGTTTGTGATATACAGATACTCTACTCCCACGTATGTGATATACAGATACTGTACCCCATGTGTGTGTGATATACAGATACTGTACCCCATGTGTGTGTGATATACAGATACTGTACCCCATGTGTGTGTGATATACAGATACTGTACCCCATGTGCGTGATATACAGATACTGTACCCCCACGTATGTGAAATACAGATACTGCACCCCATGTGTGTGTGATATAGATACTGTACACCGATATATACACAAGTGATATACAGACTGTACCCACACTTGTGTGATATACAGTTACTATACCCCCATGTGTGCGATATACAGTTGCTGTAACCCTCTCCCCCCATGTGTGTGATATAGATACTGTACCCCATGTGCACGATATACAGATACTGTACCCCATGTGTGTGATATACAGATACTGTACCCCGTGTGTGATATACAGGTACTGTACCCTAAGTGTGTGATATACAGGTAGTGTACCCCAAGTGTGTGATATACAGGTACTGTACCCCAAGTGTGTGATATACAGATACTGTAGCCCATGTGTGTGATATACAGATACTGTACCCCATGTGTGTGATATACAGATACTGTACCCCGTGTGTGATATACAGGTACTGTACCCTAAGTGTGTGATATACAGGTACTGTACCCCAAGTGTGTGATATACAGATACTGCACCCCATGTGTGTGTGATATAGATACTGCACCCCATGTGTGTGATATAGATACTGTACCCCATGTGTGTGTGATGTAGATACTGTACCCTCGTGTGTGATATAGATACTGTACCCTCATGTATGATATACAGACACTGTAGCCCATGTGTGTGATATACAGATACTGTACCCCCATGTGTGTGATATACAGATACTGTACCCCATGTGTGAGATATACAGATACTGTACCCCATGTGTGAGATATGCAGATACTGTACCCCAAGAGTGTGATATACAGATACTGCACCCCAAATGTCTGATATACAGATACTGCACCCCAAATGTCTGATATACAGATACTGCACCCCAAGTGTGTGATATACAGGTACTGTACCCCATGTGTATGATATACAGGTACTGTACCCCAAGTGCATGATATACAGATACTGCACCCCAACTGTGTGATATACAGATATTGCACCCCAAGTGTGTGATATACATGTACTGTACCACAAGTGTGTGATATTAAGATACTGCATCCCAAGTGTGTGATATACAGATACTGCATCCCAAGTGTGTGATATACAGATACTGCATCCCAAGTGTGTGATATACAGATACTGCATCCCAAGTGTGTGATATACAGATACTGCATCCCAAGTGTGTGATATACAGATACTGCATCCCAAGTGTGTGATATAAAGGTACTGTTCCCCAAGTGTGTGATATAGATACTGTACCCCAAGTATGTGATATACAGGTACTATACCCCAAGTGTGTGGTATACAGGTACTGTACACCAAGTGTGTGATATACAGGTACTGTACCCCAAGTGTATGGTATACAGGTACTGTACCCCAAGTGTGTGATATACAGATACTGCACCCCAAGTCTGTGATATACAGATACTGCACCCCAAGTCTGTGATATACAGGTACTGTACCCCAAATGTGTGATATACAGGTACTGTACCCCAAGTGTGTGATATACAGATACTGTACCCCAAGTGTATGGTATACAGGTACTGTACCCCAAGTGTGTGATATACAGATACTGCACCCCAAGTCTGTGATATACAGGTACTGTACCCCAAGTGTGTGGTATACAGGTACTGCACCCCAAGTGTGTGATATACAGATACTGTACCCCAAGTGTGTGATATACAGATACTGTACCACAAGTGTGTGATATACAGATACTGTACCACAAGTGTGTGATATACAGATACTGCACCCCAAGTCTGTGATATACAGATACTGTACCCCAAGTATGTGATATACAGATACTGTACCCCAAATGTGTGATATACAGGTACTGTACCCAAATGTGTGATATACAGGTACTGTACCCCAAATGTGTGATATACAGATACTGTACCCCAAGTCTGTGATATACAGGTACTGTACCCCAAATGTGTGATATACAGGTACTGTACCCCAAATGTGTGATATACAGATACTGTACCCCAAATGTGTGATATACAGGTACTGTACCCCAAGTGTGTGATATACAGGTACTGCATCCCAAGTATGTGATATACAGGTACTATACCCCAAGTGTGTGGTATACAGGTACTGTACCCCAAGTGTGTGATATACAGATACTGTACCCCAAATGTGTGATATACAGATACTGAACCCCAAGTATGTGATATACAGATACTGTACCCCAAGTGTGAGATATACAGGTACTGTACCCCAAATGTGTGATATACAGATACTGTACCCCAAGTATGTGATATACAGATACTGCACCCCAAGTATGTGATATACAGATACTGTACCCCAAGTGTGTGATATACAGATACTGTACCCCAAGTGTGTGATATACAGATACTGTACCCCAAGTATGTGATATACAGATACTGCACCCCAAGTATGTGATATACAGATACTGCACCCCAAGTGTGTGATATACAGGTACTGTACCCCAAGTGTGTGATATACAGATACTGCACCCCAAGTATGTGATATACAGATACTGCACCCCAAGTGTGTGATATACAGGTACTGTACCCCAAGTGTGTGATATACAGATACTGTACCCCAAGTATGTGATATACAGATACTGCACCCCAAGTGTGTGATATACAGGTACTGTACCCCAAGTGTGTGATATACAGGTACTGCACCCCAAGTGTGTGATATACAGGTACTGCACCCCAAGTCTGTGATATGCAGGTACTGTACCCCAAGTGTGTGGTATACCCAGCATCTTACCTATTGATCCAATATAATGGGTATGGAAGGAGAGATGTTGGACAATCTTCTGTGAGCCACATTGTACGAGTCCAGACAGTCAGTGCCTTATGGAAAACTAGGGGAGAGGAGACTAACCCCGGCTGGGATGGTGGGCTGGTGTGATGCTCGGGGACCGGAGGCCTCCTGGGTCCTGCCTCTTGCTGTGTAAAGTGTAAGGTAGGACTGGGAGATAGAGGACAGCCCCGCCTGATAGACACTCTCAGCCCCTCTGGATTCTGTTCAATGCCAGATTGCAATGGGCCAAAGGGCACCACTGGGCTGCTGTTCAAACTGGGGCTGGGATGAGAGGAGAGACGGCTGAATACGGGAGTGTGAGGCCTCCTCGGTCGTATTATGGGCTATCGTGTAGTAGTCTATTGGCGCTAAGACCTCGGAGGTAACTCTGAGTTCCCGCTGGTACTGATTCCACCTTGCAGATACAGCTGTAACCTAGCTGCCCTACCCTCCCATGTTTGGCATGACCCTTCACATGGGCAGATGGCCCCCAGCACCTCCCTCGTTGTCCCGGTACCTCTTGGCCGAGGTGTTGCAGTGCCAACGCTGCTGTATGTCACTTTACCTCATTGGTGTCTGTCATTTGCGAGAAGGGTTTCTTCAGCGGACAGGTCGGGTTCCCTTCTAGAGGAGTTAGAACAGCACACTGGTGAATAATCGACACAAGCTACTCGTCCAACATCAAACAAAGAGGGTAAAACAAAAGGAAAGAAAGACTTCCCTTTATATAGCAACTTTCATGGCCTCAGGACGTCCCAAAGCGCTTTACAGCCAATGAAGTACTTTTGAAGTGTAGTCACTGTTGTAATGTAGGAAACGTGGCAGCCAATTGATGCACAGGAAGATCCCACAAACAACCATGAGATAATGATCAGATAACCTATTTCACTAATGTAGGTTGAGGGATAAATATTGGCCCAGGACACTGGGAGATCTCCCCCTGCTTTTCATCAGATAGTGGCCGTGGGATCTTTTACGTTCACCTGAGGGGGCAGACGGGGTCTCGGTTTAACGTCTCATCCAAAAGACAGCACCTCCGACAATGCAGCGCTCCCTCAGTACTGTCCCTCCGCCAGTGCAACACTCCCTCAGTGCAACACTCCCTCAATACTGACCCTCTGACAGTGCAGCACTCCCTCAGTGCTGACCCTCTGACAGTGCAGCACTCCCTCAGTACTGACCCTCCGACAGTACAGCGCTCCCTCAGTACTGACCCTCTGACAGTGCAGCGCTCCCTCAGTACTGACCCTCCGACAGTGCAGCACTCCCTCAGTACTGACCCTCCGACAGTGCAGCACTCCCTCAGTACTGACCCTCTGACAGTGCAGCGCTCCCTCAGTACTGACCCTCCGACAGTGCAGCACTCCCTCAGTACTGACCGACTGGGAGCGTCGGCCTGGATTATGGGCTCGAGCCTCTGGAGTGGGACTTGAACCCACAACCTTCTGAATCAGAGGTGAGAGTGCTGCTACTGAGCCACACTGGTGTTACTCAGTTTCTCTCATGGAGGGGATTTTGTGCAGTTCATCATTGTAAAGGAGCTGTACACTGCTAGCTCTGCTGTGTTCTGTGCCATCACCCAGGGTGGTTGCTCTGGCATCACCCAGGGGAACATTGGAAATGAAGAGTAGAGTCACTCGGACACTTCAACCAAAGGACAGACTGGTTGAGCATCACTCTGCTGGTGCCAGGGCAGCCCCTTACTGAACTATCGTTAGTGCCCTGAGTGAGTCTTGTGCTCAGTTCCCACCTCTGAGTCAAAAGGTGCAGGGTTGAATCCCACCCCAGACGGTCCCGGTGAGCGGAGACCGGAGCTCCAGACGGTCCCGGTGAGCGGAGGCTGGAGCTCCAGACGGTCCCGGGGAGCGGAGGCCGGAGCTCCAGACGGTCCCGGGGAGCGGAGGCCGGAGCTCCAGACGGTCCCGGGGAGCGGAGACCGGAGCTCCAGACGGTCCCGGGGAGGGGAGACCGGAGCTCCAGACGGTCCCGGGGAGCGGAGACCGGAACTCCAGACGGTCCCGGGGAGCGGAGACCGGAGCTCCAGACGGTCCCGGGGAGCGGAGACCGGAGCTCCAGACGGTCCCGGGGAGGGGAGACCGGAGCTCCAGACAGTCCCGGCGAGCGGAGAACGGAGCTCCAGACGGTCCCGGGGAGCGGAGACCGGAGCTCCAGACGGTCCCGGGGAGCGGAGACCGGAACTCCAGACGGTCCTGGTGAGCGGAGACCGGAACTCCAGACGGTCCTGGTGAGCGGAGACCTGGCTCTGAATTCTGGGTTGATATCCAGCGGGATACTTGTGTCCGGTGGGTGTGGGAGCCCCTAAACCCCTCCTGCTGGATAGGACTTTCCCCCTATAGACTGGTGTAAAGATGGTTACGGCCACGGAAGGAGTGTTTACGTCGCTACCTGTCAGACTGTTAATCAGCCTGCGATTCCTTCCACTACTTCACACTGTTCTCCAAGGGAAGATTGTGAAGATACAGAAAGACCAGCAGTGCCCTGAGCTACAATACTAGACAGGCTCGAACTGTATCCATCGTATTTCTGAAGTTTATCAATGGGGATTATTATTGAGGGGAGATGCAGTCCAGCGGGTTATATAGTAAGGGGTGGTTACAAAATTATTTGAAAGGAGAATAAAAGTAAAAGGACAAAAGGGTAAGGAGGATGATAAAGTAAGGCTTTACAGGCTGTGCTGGAAACCATTGAGGTACACTGTTAAATAACAGGAAACACAGGGCTGTTCAGGCAGCAATGAGTCAGAGATAGCAAGTTAGCAAATACCCTGAGCCGTTGCCCAGGTAACTCGAATGACCCCAATGATTGACCCATCTGTAGAATAGTAACCAAGTTACACAGACTGGGTCACCACAGCTTCACTGTAGCTCACATCGAGTGAGAACCAATTCACTGCACTCAATTTCAGCTCCATACCTGAGCTACAAGGCCTGCATGGACTGATACCCTCGCCCCAAATCTGTAGCTGGCAGTTTATCACCCACATTTTAGCATCTCTCTTGGTCACTTCATGAGACCTGGAAGTGTGATTGAGGGATCCTGTTGTTGGAGGGGGTGGGGGAGAGAGTTATGTCTGATTCGCGTCACTCAAGCCTCACAGATGGTACAGATTACTCACCTGGCACACGAAGTGAACGCTGCCTGGCACGGGCAAATCGAACTCCGTCCTCACCATCGAACTCAAACCTTGAGATGTCCTTCTTGAACTCATCTTCATAGTAAACCCTGCAATGGAGAGACAGGGTCTGAGTGTCACACAGTCCCTGTAGGGTCAATATCTTTAAATAACAATTTAGACAATGCAATATAAAGTGGGGGGAACAAGATCCCTTTAAGAAACCTGACAGTGGCCAATAGAAATATAAGAAATAGGAGCAGGAGTAGGCCATACGGTCCCTTGAACCTGCTCCACCATTCAATCAGATCACGGCTGATCTTTAACCTCAACTCCACTTTCCCGCCCGATCCCCATATCCCTCGATTCCACTAGAATCCAAAAATCTATCCATCTCAGCCTTGAATATATTCAATGACTCAGCATCCACAGCCCTCTGGGGTAGAGAATTCCAAAGATTCACAACCCTCTGAGTGAAGAAATTCCTCCTCATCTCAGTCTGAATGGCCGACCCCTTAACCTGAGACTATGCCCCCTAGTTCCAGACACTCCAGCCAGGAGAAACAGCATCTACCCTGTCAAGAATTTTATACGTTTCAATGAGATCGCCTCTCATTCTTCTAAACTCCAGAGTATAGGCCCATTCCAGTCAATCTTTTCATAGGACAACCCTCTCATCCCAGGAATCAATCTAGTGAACCTTCACTGCACCGCCTCTAAGGCAAGTATATCCTTCCTTAGATAAGGAGACCAAAACTGTACACAGTATTCTCTTACTGACTATTCAATGCGACCGATAGGACGGCCTCTCCTAGGTATCCCATCCCCAACTGGTAGATTAGCAAGGGGGCCAGTGCTGAGCTGATTGGATGAATTCCCTGACCCATAGGCAGGAGGGAACATTCTCACTACACTGATCTACTCCACAGTCTAAAAATACCAGAGACACATTCCCGCACTCAACATCAAACTCCAATGGGGCTGGCCTGGATCTCTCAGCTCACTACCCAACGGGTGCTGAAAGCAGCTGCTTCCCAAAAGGTGAGGAGTGTGCCCCAATCCTAACACCAGCCCTCCATGGTGCTCTGATCCCTCTGTGCCCAGCACAGCGATCAGCTGGCAGAATCTCTCAAAGTGATGGATTATTCAACCAGCAAAATCATACCCCCAACTGTTCCAGGGATCTAGCCCATGCTTGCTGGCAATAACCAGTCGACCTTGGACCCCACCACTCAGTGCCACTCCCAATGGGTGCTCTGTGTACCTGTGCTACTGCCCAGGTCTGTGTAAATTCTGCTCTGTATACCCATGTTTTGCCCAGGACTGTGTACCTGTGTTTTGCCCAGGCCTGTGCATGTACTGCTCTGTGTACCTGTTAACTGCTCAGGCCTGTGTATATACTGCTCCGTGTACCTGTGTTTTGCCCAGGCCTGTGTAAATACTGCTCCGTGTACCTGTGTTTTGCCCAGGCCTGTGTACATGCTGCTCCGTGTCCCTACACTTTGCCCAGCCTGTGTACATACTGCTCCATGTACCTATGTTTTGCCCAGGCCTGTATTTATACTGTTCTGTGTACCTGTGTTTTGCCCAAGCTCATGTATGTACTGCTCTGTGTACCTGTATTACTGCCGAGGCCTGTGTATATACTGCTCTGTGTACCTGTTACCTGCTCAGGCCTGTGTACTCACTGCTCTGTGTACCTGTGTTTTGCCCAGGCCTGTGTATGTACTGCTCTGAGTACCTGTGTTTTGCCCAGGTCTGTGTATGCATCGCTCTGTGTACCTGTGTTTTGCCCAGGCCTGTGTATGCCCTGCTCCGGGTTCCTGTGTTATGTCCAGGCCTGTGTACGTACTCCTCCGTGTGCCTGTGTTATATCCAGGCCTGTATTTATACTGTCCTGTGTACCTGTGTTTTGCCCAAGCCTACGTATGTACTGCTCTGTGTACCTGTATTACAGCTGAGGCTTGTGTACATACTGCTTTGTGTACCTGTTACCTACTCAGGCCTGTGTACGTACTGCTCCGTGTACCTTTGTTTTGCCCAGGCCTGTGTACGCACAGCTCCGAGTACCTGTGTTTTGTCCAGGCCTGTGTATGTACTGCTCCATGTAGCTGTGTTTTGCCCAGGCCTGTGTACGTACTGCTCCGTGTACCTGTGTTTTGCCCAGGCCTGTGTATGTACTGCTCCGTGTACCTGTGTTTTGCCCAGGCCTGAGTACGTACTGCTCCGTGTACCTGTGTTTTGCCCAGGCCTGTGTATGTACTGTTCCGTGTAGCTGTGTTTTGCCCAGGCCTGTGTATGTACTGTTCCGTGTAGCTGTGTTTTGCCCAGGCCTGAGTACGTACTGCTCCGTGTAGCTGTGTTTTGCCCAGGCCTGTGTATGTACTGCTCCGTGTAGCTGTGTTTTGCCCAGGCCTGTGTATGTACTGTTCTGTGTAGCTGTGTTTTGCCCAGGCCTGTGTATGTACTGCTCCGTGTAGCTGTGTTTTGCCCAGGCCTGTGTATGTACTGTTCTGTGTAGCTGTGTTTTGCCCAGGCCTGTGTACGTACTGCTCCGTATACCTGTTACCTGCTCAGGGCGGTGTTGTTTGCATTATTTGTGTTTGGGTTCTCTGTTGATGGGAAGAATTCAGTTGTGTTGAGGGGTGAGTCCGTCGTTCTGTCATGTGGTGATTCTGGCTCCTCTCCTCCGCCCTCCGATTTACTGAACTGGAGGGGCCTCTGGCTTGTGTGGTGGTGCTGAAAGGAGCCACTTCTGTCCATTGGGTAGGGATCAGCATGCTCACCAAATAGTCCTCCCTCTCTCTGGAAAGACACAGAGTTTAAAGGCGATTGAGGCAACAGAGTCACAGCTGGAAGGAGTCAAATGTCACAAGTTGCATCGCTAATGTGTAGAATCATCAAATTTGTTTCTATTTTTGTGTACAGTTAGAATTCAGACCAAACCATAATGGCAGTGGCTATTAATACATGAAATATCAGGGCCTTCGACTCACCAATGCTCACTGTGAGAGCCAAAGTATCACCAATGCTTACTGTGAATGCTTTGGTTTCACCATTGCTCACCATAAGGAGCATTTTTTTATTTGTTCATGGGATGTGGGCGTCGCTGGCGAGGCCGGCATTTATTGCCCATCCCTAATTGCCCTTGAGAAGGTGGTGGTGAGCCGCCTTCTTGAACCGCTGCAGTCCGTGTGGTGAAGGTTCTCCCACAGTGCTGTTAGGAAGGGAGTTCCAGGATTTTGACCCAGCGACGATGAAGGAACGGCGATATATTCCCAAGTCAGGATGTGTGGGACTTGGAGGGGAACGTGCAGGTGGTGTTGTTCCCATGCGCCTGCTGCTCTTGTCCTTCTCGGTGGGAGAGGTCGCGGGTTTGGGAGGTGCTGTCGAAGAAGCCTTGGCGAGTTGCTGCAGTGCATCCTGTGGATGGTACACACTGCAGTCACTGTGCGCCGGTGGTGAAGGGAGTGAATGTTTAGGGTGGTGGATGGGGTGCCAATCAAGCGGGCTGCTTTGTCCTGGATAATGTCGAGCTTCTTGAGTGTCGTTGGAGCTGCACTCATCCAGGCAAGTGGAGAGTATTCCATCACACTCCTGACTTGTGCCTTGTAGATGGTGGAAAGGCTTTGGGGAGTCAGGAGGTGAGTCACTTGCCGCAGAATACCCAGCCTCTGACCTGCTCTCGTAGCCACAGTATTTATATGGCTGGTCCAGTTAAGTTTCTGGTCAATGGTGACCCCCCAGGATGTTAATGGTGGGGGATTCGGCGATGGTAATGCCGTTGAATGTCAAGGGGAGGTGGTTAGACTCTCTCTTGTTGGAGATGGTCATTGCCTGGCACTTGTCTGGCGCGAATGTTACTTGCCATGGATTCAGTATAGCTGCTATGAGGGTCATGGAGTCACTATTGTTCATTATCAGGATCAGGGAATCACTGCTGCTCACTATAAATGCTTTGGTTTCACCATTGCTCACTATAGGGAGCTTAGAGTCACTATTGAGTTACATTGAGTCTACAGCACAGAAACAGGCCATTCGGCCCCACTGGTCTGTGCTGGTGTTTATGCTCCACATGAGCCTCCTCCCTCCCTACTCCATCTCACCCTATCAGCATATCTTTCTATTCCTTTCTCCCTCATGTGTTTATCCAGCTTCCCCCTTAAATGTATCTATTCTATTCACCTCAACTACTCCTTGTGGTAGTGAGTTCCACATTCTCACCACTCTCTGGGTAAAGAAGTTTCTCCTGAATTCCCTATTTGATTTATTAGTGACTATCTTATATTGATGGCCCCTAGTTCTGGTCTCCCCCACAAGTAGAAACATCTTCTCTACATCTACCCTATCAAACCCTTTCATAATCTTAAAGAGCTCTATTAGGTCACCCCTCAGCCTTCTCTTTTCTAGAGAAAAGAGCCCCAGCCTGTTCAGTATTTCCTGATAAGGATATCCTCTCAGTTCATAGTGAGTTACCACCGCTCACTATGAATGCTTTGGTTTCACCATTGCTCACGGTAGGGATCATGGCGTCACTATTGCTACTGTGAGGGCTACGCTTACTATCAGTACCAATGGTGACTCAGCCACAGTTGGTGTGATAGCTGAGCTGGGATGTTAAGGCCTCATGTGATGGAATGAACACCCCCACACAGTATGGAATATGCAGTGACCAGAATTAATCTCCGGACGGGATGGTGTTCAGTTCCAGCGGCCACTTCCTTCTAGTTTGTGAAATGATACTGTGGATCGCCACCTGTGAACTTTCACCAACACTGCAACCAGTTCCATTGTTGAAATGACCCACCCTGTAAATTGTCTCGTCCAAACCACCTTCCTCTATTGCTCGATCTCCTTCCTCTTCAATCGGCAGCTCTCCAGATATCGTTCGATGGAGGTCACCGCCAATGTCCTCCTCAATACTGCGCAATCCAGCCTAACGTGGGAGCAGAAGAAAAGTCAAGCAACAGATAAGACCCTTCAGCCCATTAAAACCCATCCATCAATTATAATTCTTCCACTGAGACCATCCCTCTGGTACCCTGCTCTCTCATTGGACCCATCCATCTGGTACCCTGCTCTCTCATTGGACCCATCTCTCTGGTACCCTGCTCTCTCATTGGACCCATCCCTCTGGTACCCTGCTCTCTCATTGGACCCATCCCTCTGGTACCCTGCTCTCTCATTGGACCCATCCATCTGGTACCCTGCTCTCTCATTGGACCCATCCCTCTATTCCCCAATTCTCCCATCGATCCCCTCGGGATCAGCTCTGTCTCCCTTCTCTCTACTTTCTCGATTACATGCGTGTTTACTTTTTTTGTAGCCTGTTGACCAAAGTTGAGAGCCTTCCATTTGAGGTCTGACTGACTGATTGTCATGTCTCAGCTTTACCACTGTAGATTTGTACTCTACTGTTGAGATGTGCATCTCAGTACGCATTTCACCACTGGTACATACAGTACAACCTGACAGACAAAGCTCCATGGGAGGCAACATGGGGAATGTCTCCTAAATGGTTCTTCTCCCTCGTATTATGGACTTTGTTCACGTTCTGTCTGTATATTGGTTATCCTGCCTCTGACAAGAGAGATTTGGTCTCATGTCTCACCAATGTTGCTCAGCAACTGGCTGATGGGGATCCATGAACCAACAGTCCCTTCTAACATGTCCTTGTCTCTGCCCTGCATCTTCTCCCACTTCTCTGGCTGATGTCACCTCACGGAGCATTGAAGCCCTTGTTGGTTCTAGTAATTGGAGCTGTCACCACCTTAATGCCTGGAGCCAGAAGATGGCATGCCTTTCTAAACACACATCCAGGTGAACCAACGAAGCACTTTGCTCTTTCTATAACAATGGCATGGTGACAACCTCATGGATTCCTTGCTTTATCTAATTGAGATAAGGTTACACTGTCGATTACTGTAATGTGCAGTATGGTGTTGAATGATGCCCAGCTATTAATAATACCGATCGCCAAACATGACTCAACAAACCAGTTTCAGCCTCTTACAATCAACTGGGTGATGTGAATAAACTCTAGACTGGTCTGGTCAGTTACTAAAACACCGGATTGACCCGACCCCAGATTCCACGGCCTCTCACTTGAAACGATGGGGCAACCATTAAATCAGACCATTACTGCTCCATCTCAAATCTAGTCTCCTTCACGGTATCGTCCTATACAGACTCTCCTCACTCAATATCTCTTGCCGTGCGGTGTTGCTCTGAATAAACCTTACCCAATATTAATGTCACCCACCACCAAGGCATGGCAACCAACCAATGCCAATCACAAAGCCATGTACATCCAGCAAAGCTGTGCCAATCACATACATAAACCAACCAACACAACACCAACAACGAAGCAATGCCTAACCATCAAAGTAACACCAACTACCCAGCAACTTGAACCAAACCAGCACCACAGTGGCAGATGGTTCACGGTGTCACATCCTCTCACTGAACAATGCAAGGCCGGAGTCTCTAAACACCAGACTATCATCCCTACCTGGAGCTCAATTTCATTCTGATTCTGGTTCTTCTTTGATGGGAGAATTCCATAATATTCTTCCTGACGCTTCTTAAACTTCCGGAAATGTTCTTGGATGAGGAACGTGGCATAGAACTTGCCGACTGTCACTTCATCATCTAAACAGAAAATGTTAACATTCAGTCATTGCCATAGTAACTAAACTAAATCATATTAAACAATAAACACTTATCTGAACCAACCCATGAGATCTCATCATTGGTCAAATACGAAACATGGCCACTAAACAAACAGCTGTACGAAATAGGGCCTCCCAACAAACAGCTGTACGAAACACGGCCTCTCAACAAACAGCTGTACGAAACAGGGCCTCCCAACAAACAGCTGTACGAAACACGGCCTCCCAACAAACAGCTGTACGAAACAGGGCCTCCCAACAAACAGCTGTATGAAACAGGGCCTCCCAACAAACAGCTGTACGAAATAGGGCCTCCCAACCAACAGCTGTACGAAATAGGGCCTCCCAACAAACAGCTGTATGAAACAGGGCCTCCCAACAAACAGCTGTACGAAATAGGGCCTCTCAACAAACAGCTGTACGAAATAGGGCCTCCCAACAAACGGCTGTACGAAACAAGGCCTCTCAACAAACAGCTGTACGAAACAGGGCCTCCCAACAAACAGCTGTACGAAACACGGCCTCCCAACAAACAGCTGTACGAAACAAGGCCTGTCAACAAACAGCTGTACGAAACAGGGTCTCCCAACAAACAGCTGTACGAAACAAGGCCTCTCAACAAACAGCTGTACGAAACAAGGCCTCTCAACAAACAGCTGTATGAAACAGGGCCTCCCAACAAACAGCTGTACGAAACAAGGCCTCTCAACAAACAGCTGTACGAAACAGGGCCTCCCAACAAACAGCTGTACAAAACACGGCCTCTCAACAAACAGCTGTACGAAACAGGGCCTCCCAACAGCTGTACTAAACAAGGCCTCTCAACAAACAGCTGTACGAAACAGGGCCTCCCAACAAACAGCTGTACGAAACAGGGCCTCCCAACAAACATCTGTACGAAACAGGGCCTCTCAACAAACAGCTGTACGAAACACGGCCTCTCAACAAACAGCTGTACGAAACACGGCCTCTCAACAAACAGCTGTACGAAACACGGCCTCTCTACAAACAGCTGTACGAAACACGGCCTCTCAACAAACAGCTGTACGAAACACGGCCTCTCAACAAACAGCTGTACGAAACACGGCCTCCCAACAAACAGCTGTATGAAACAAGGCCTCTCAACAAACAGCTGTACGAAACACGGCCTCCCAACAAACAGCTGTACGAAACACGGCCTCCCAACAAACAGCTGTACGAAACACGGCCTCCCAACAGCTGTACGAAACAAGGCCTCTCAACAAACAGCTGTACGAAACAAGGCTTCTCAACTAAGGGCTGTAGGAAAGAGGGCCTCTCAACCAACAGCTGTAACAGGCACTCACCTCCTATAGGGGGTATCACTTGGTCGAGCAGTTTCATGCTCGTTCGTTTCCAGATTTTTTTGATAATGGCTCTCAGTTCCTCATTGGACTGTTCAAAGTTCCCTGTTGGCAAAGATAATAAAAGGAGATGAATATAAATCTGTGGAAACACTGCGAGTCCAGCCGTCAATTCCTGCTCACATCTTCCATTGGCCATATCCCCCAGTATGTGTATAACCCCAGTGCGTGTATATAACCCCAGTGTGTGGACATAACCCCAGTGTGTGTACATAACCCCAGTGTGTGTACATAACCCCAGTGTGTGTATATAACCCCAGTGTGTGTACATAACCCCAGTGTGTGTATATAACCCCAGTGCGTGTGTATAACCCCAGTGCGTGTGTATAACCCCAGTGCGTGTGTATAACCCCAGTGCGTGTGTATAACCCCAGTGTGTGTACATAACCCCAGTGTGTGTACATAACCCCAGTGCGTGTGTATAACCCCAGTGCGTGTGTATAACCCCAGTGTGTGTACATAACCCCAGTGCGTGTGTATAACCCCAGTGCGTGTGTATAACCCCAGTGCGTGTGTATAACCCCAGTGCGTGTACATAACCCCAGTGTGTGTATATAACCCCAGTGTGTGTATATAACCCCAGTGTGTGTGTATAACCCCAGTGTGTGTATATAACCCCAGTGTGTGTACATAACCCCAGTGTGTGTATATAACCCCAGTGTGTGTATATAACCCCAGTGAGTGTGTATAACCCCAGTGTGTGTGTATAACCCCAGTGTGTGTGTATAACCCCAGTGCGTGTGTATAACCCGTGTGTATATATAACCCCAGTGTATATATATATAACCCCAGTGTGTGTACATAACCCCAGTGAATATATATATATATATAAAACCCCAGTGTGTGTGTATAACCCCAGTGTGTGTATAACCCCAGTGTGTGTATATATAACCCCAGTGCGTATATATGACCCGTGTGTGTATATGACCCCAGTGTGTGTATATAACCCCAGTGTGTGTATATAACGCCAGTGTGTGTATATATAACCCCAGTGTGTGTGTATAACCCCAGTGTGTATATAACCCCAGAGTGTGTATAACCCCAGTGTGTGCATATCCCCCTAGTGTGTGTATAACCCCAGCGTGTGTATATCCCCCAGTGTGTGTGTATGACCCCAGTGTGTGTATATCCCCCAGTGTGTGTGTATGACCCCAGTGTGTGTGTATAACCCCAGTGTGTGTGTATAGCCCCAGTGTGTATATATAACCCCTTGTGTATATATAACCCCAGTGTGTGTATTTAATCCCAGTGTGTGTATATAACCCCAGTGTGTGTATATATAACCCCAGTGTGTGTATTTAATCCCAGTGTGTGTATATAACCCCAGTGTGTGTATATAACCCCATTGTGTGTATATAACCCCAGTGTGTGTATAACCCCAGTGCGTGCATATCCCCCTAGTGTGTGTATAACCCCAGTGTGTGTATATCCCCCAGTGTGTGTGTATGACCCCAGTGTGTGTGTATAACCCCAATGTGTGTATATAACCCCAATGTGTGTATATAACCCCAGTGTGTGGATATAACCCCAGAGTGTGGATATAACCCCAGTGTACATATAACCCCAGTGTGTGTATAACCCCAGTGTGTGTATATAACCCCAGTGTGTATGTAACCCCAGTGTGTGCATATATAACCCCAGTGTGTATATAACCCGTGTGTGTATATAACCCCATTGTGTGTATATAACCCCAGTGTGTGTGTATATAACTCCAGTGTGTGTATATAACCCCAGTGTGTGTGTATATAACCCCAGTGTGTGTGTATATAACCCCAGTGTGTGTATATAACCCCAGTGTGTGTGTATATAACCCCAGTGTGTGTGTATATAACCCCAGTGCGTGTATATATAACCCCAGTGCGTGTATATATATATATATATATATATATAATCGCAGTGCGTGTATATATATATATAAAACCCCAGTGTGTGGATATAACCCCAGTGTGTGGATATAACCCCAGTGTACATATAACCCCAGTGTGTATATAACCCCAGTGTATGTCTATAACCCCAGTGTGTGTATATAACCCCAGTGTGTATGTAACCCCAGTGTGTGTATATAACCCCAGTATGTGTGTATAACCCCAGTATGTGTGTATAGCCCCAGTGTGTATATATAACCCCTTGTGTATATATAACCGCAGTGTGTGTATATATAACCCCAGTGTGTGTATATATAACCCCAGTGTGTATTTAATCCCAGTGTGTGTATATATAACCCGTGTGTGTATATAACCCCATTGTGTGTATATAACCCCAGTGTATAATACCCCAGTGTGTGTACATAACCCCAGTGTGTGTATAACCCCAGTGCGTGCATATCCCCCTAGTGTGTGTATAACCCCAGTGTGTGTATATCCCCCAGTGTGTGTGTATGACCCCAGTGTGTGTGTATAACCCCAATGTGTGTATATAACCCCAATGTGTGTATATAACCCCAGTGTGTGGATATAACCCCAGTGTGTGGATATAACCCCAGTGTACATATAACCCCAGTGTGTGTATAACCCCAGTGTGTGTATATAACCCCAGTGTGTATGTAACCCCAGTGTGTGCATATATAACCCCAGTGTGTATATAACCCGTGTGTGTATATAACCCCATTGTGTGTATATAACCCCAGTGTGTGTGTATATAACTCCAGTGTGTGTATATAACCCCAGTGTGTGTGTATATAACCCCAGTGTGTGTGTATATAACCCCAGTGTGTGTATATAACCCCAGTGTGTGTGTATATAACCCCAGTGTGTGTGTATATAACCCCAGTGCGTGTATATATAACCCCAGTGCGTGTATATATATATATATATATATATATATAATCGCAGTGCGTGTATATATATATATAAAACCCCAGTGTGTGGATATAACCCCAGTGTGTGGATATAACCCCAGTGTACATATAACCCCAGTGTGTATATAACCCCAGTGTATGTCTATAACCCCAGTGTGTGTATATAACCCCAGTGTGTATGTAACCCCAGTGTGTGTATATAACCCCAGTATGTGTGTATAACCCCAGTATGTGTGTATAGCCCCAGTGTGTATATATAACCCCTTGTGTATATATAACCGCAGTGTGTGTATATATAACCCCAGTGTGTGTATATATAACCCCAGTGTGTATTTAATCCCAGTGTGTGTATATATAACCCGTGTGTGTATATAACCCCATTGTGTGTATATAACCCCAGTGTATAATACCCCAGTGTGTGTACATAACCCCAGTGTGTGTATATATAACCCCAGTGTGTGTGTATATAACTCCAGTGTGTGTGTATATAACCCCAGTGTGTGTGTATATAACCCCAGTGAGTGTATATATATAACCCCAGTGTGTGTATATATATATATAATCCCAGTGCGTGTATATATATATAAAACCCCAGTGTGTGGATATAACCCCAGTGTGTGGATATAACCCCAGTGTACATATAACCCCAGTGTGTATATAACCCCAGTGTATGTGTATAACGCCAGTGTGTCTATATCCCCGTGTGTGTATATCCCCCAGTGTGTGTGTGTATAACCCCAGTGTGTGTGTGTATAACCCCAGTGTGTGAATATATAACCCCAGTGTGTGTATATAACTCCAGTGTGTGTGTATAACCCCAGTATGTGTGTATATCCCCAGTATGTGTGTATAGCCCTAGTGTGTATATATAACCCCTTGTGTATATATAACGGCAGTGTGTGTATATATAACCCCAGTGTGTGTATATAACCCCAGTGTGTATATAACCCGTGTGTGTATATAACCCCATTGTTTGTATATAATCCTATTGTGTGTATATAACCCCAGTGTATAATACCCCAGTGTGTGTACATAACCCCAGTGTGTATATATAACCCCAGTGTGTGTATATATAACCCCAGTGTGTGTATATATAACTCCAGTGTGTGTATATAAGCCCAGTGTGTGTATATATAACTCCAGTGTGTGTATATAAGCCCAGTGTGTGTAGGTAACCCCAGTGAGTGTATATATATAACCCCAGTACGTGTATATATATAATAACCCCAGTACGTGTATATATATAATAACCCCAGTACGTGTATATATATATATATAATCCCAGTGCGTGTATATATAAAACCCCAGTGTGTATATATAACCCCAGTGAGTGTATATAACTGCAGTGCATGTATATATATATGACTCCAGTGCGTGTATATATATAACCCCAGTGCGTGTATATATATAACCCCAGTGCGTGTATATATATAAAACCCCAGTGCATGTATGTATATAAAACCCCAGTGTATATATAACTCCAGTGTGTGTATATAACCCCTGTGTGTATATATAACTTCAGTGTGTGTATATAACCCCAGTGTGTGCATATATAACCCCAGTGTGTGTATATATAACTCCAGTGTGTATATATAACCCCAGTGTGTGTATATATAACCCAGTGTGCGTATTTAACCCCAGTGTGTGCATATATAACCCCAGTGTGTGTATATATAACCCCAGTGTGTGTATATATAACCCGTGTTTGTATATAACCCCCGTGTTTGTATATAACCCCAGTGTTTGTATATAACCCCATTGTGTGCATATAACCCCAGTGTGTGTTTATGACCCCAATGTATAATACCCGAGTGTGTGTATATAACCCCAGTGTGTATATATAACCCCAGTGTGTGTATATAACCCCAGTGTGTGTATTTAACCCCAGTGAGTGTATATATAACCTCAGTGTGTGTATATATAATCCCAGTGCGTGTATATATATAATCCCAGTGCGTGTATATATAACCCCAGTGCGTGTATATATAACCCCAGTGCGTGTATATATAACCCCAGTGCGTGTATATATAACCCCAGTGCGTGTATATATATATAAAACCCCAGTGTGTATATATAACCCCAGTGAGTGTATATAACCGCAGTGCATGTATATATATATATAATCCCAGTGCATGTATATATAACCCCAGTGCGTGTATATATATATATATATATATATATAAAAAACCCCAGTGCGTGTATATATATATATATAACTCCAGTGCGTGTATATATAACCCCAGTGTGTATATATAACCCTAGTGTGTGTATATATAACCCCAGTGAGTGCATATATCCGGAGTGCCTGTATATATATAACCCCAGTGTATATATATATAACCCCAGTGTGTGTATATATAACCCCAGTGTGTGTATATAACCCCAGTGCGTATATATATATAACCCCAGTGTATATATATAACCCCAGTGCGTGTATATATATATAACCCCAGTGTATATATATAACCCCAGTGCGTGTATATATATATAACCCCAGTGTATATATATAACCCCAGTGCGTGTATATATATATAACCCCAGTGTATATATATATAACCCCAGTGCGTGTATATATATATAACCCCAGTGTATATATATATAACCCCAGTGCGTGTATATATATATAACCCCAGTGTATATATATAACCCCAGTGCGTGTATATATATATAACCCCAGTGCGTGTATATATATATAACCCCAGTGCATATATATAACCCCAGTGCGTGTATATAACCCCAGTGCGTGTATATATATATATAACCCCAGTGCGTGTATATATATATAACCCCAGTGCGTGTATATATATATAACCCCAGTGCGTGTATATATATATAACCCCAGTGCGTGTATATATATATAACCCCAGTGCGTGTATATATATATAACCCCAGTGCGTGTATATATATATAACCCCAGTGCGTGTATATATATATAACCCCAGTGCGTGTATATATATATAACCCCAGTGTATATATATATAACCCCAGTGCGTGTATATATATATAACCCCAGTGTATATATATATATAACCCCAGTGTATATATATAACCCCAGTGCATATATATATATATAACCCCAGTGCATATATATATATAACCCCAGTGTATATATATAACCCCAGTGTATATATATATAACCCCAGTGCGTGTATATATATATAACCCCAGTGTATATATATATATAACCCCAGTGTATATATATAACCCCAGTGTATATATATATATATAACCCCAGTGTATATATATAACCCCAGTGTATATATATAACCCCAGTGCGTGTATATATATATAACCCCAGTGCGTATATATATATAACCCCAGTGTATATATATAACCCCAGTGTGTGTATATATAACCCCAGTGTATATATATAACCCCAGTGCATATATATATATATAACCCCAGTGTATATATATAACCCCAGTGTATATATATATATATATATATATAACCCCAGTGTATATATATAACCCCAGTGTATATATATCACCCCAGTGCGTGTATATATATATAACCCCAGTGCGTATATATATATAACCCCAGTGTATATATATAACCCCAGTGTGTCTATATATAACCCCAGTGTATATATATAACCCCAGTGCGTGTATATATATATAACCCCAGTGCGTATATATATATAACCCCAGTGCGTATATATATATAACCCCAGTGTATATATATAACCCCAGTGTATATATATAACCCCAGTGCATATATATATAACTGCAGTGTGTGTCCTACTACTGATACAGTGAGTTCACAGTTCTGTACCACTCTAACTGGACCATGGTCTGTATGGTGTGTCAGTGAGCTGCCTCCATACAATCCTGCTCCATACTCAGGCCTCGGTCGCCTGTCTCAGGAGAACATTCACTGTGCGACTCCCACCTTCGGTTTTAATTTTGAGGGCTGTTCGGACCAGTGCGAAGAGGGTGGCGTTGAAGGTAACAGTCCCATCACTGTTCATGGGCATGTTCATGGAGACCAGGCGCTGTGAGAGGGAGAGAACAGGGAGAGATCAGAGAGAGAACGGGGAGAGAACGGGGAGAGATCAGAGAGAGAACGGGGTGAGAACAGGGAGAGATCAGAGAGAGATCAGAGAGAGAACGGGGAGAGAACAGGGAGAGAACGGGGTGAGAACAGGGAGAGATCAGGGAGAGATCAGAGAGAGAACAGGGTGAGAACGGGGTGAGAACAGGGAGAGATCAGAGAGAGATCAGAGAGAGAACAGGGAGAGAACAGGGAGAGATCAGAGAGAGAACAGGGTGAGAACAGGGAGAGATCAGGGAGAGATCAGAGAGAGAACAGGGTGAGAACGGGGTGAGAACAGGGAGAGATCAGAGAGAGATCAGAGAGAGAACAGGGTGAGAACGGGGTGAGAACAGGGAGAGATCAGAGAGAGAACGGGGTGAGAACAGGGAGAGATCAGAGAGAGAACGGGGAGAGAACGGGGAGAGATCAGAGAGAGAACGGGGTGAGAACAGGGAGAGATCAGAGAGAGAACGGGGAGAGAACAGGGAGAGATCAGAGAGAGAACGGGGTGAGAACAGGGAGAGATCAGGGAGAGATCAGGGAGAGATCAGAGAGAGAACAGGGTGAGAACAGGGTGAGAACAGGGAGAGATCAGAGAGAGAACGGGGTGAGAACAGGGAGAGATCAGAGAGAGAACGGGGAGAGAACGGGGAGAGATCAGAGAGAGAACGGGGTGAGAACAGGGAGAGATCAGGGAGAGATCAGAGAGAGAACAGGGTGAGAACGGGGTGAGAACAGGGAGAGATCAGAGAGAGAACGGGGTGAGAACAGGGAGAGATCAGAGAGAGAACGGGGTGAGAACAGGGGGAGATCAGAGAGAGAACAGAGAGAGATCGGGGAGAGATCAGAGAGAGAACGGGGTGAGAACAGGGAGAGATCAGGGAGAGATCAGAGAGAGAACGGGGTGAGAACAGGGAGAGATCAGGGAGAGATCAGAGAGAGAACGGGGTGAGAACAGGGAGAGATCAGGGAGAGATCAGAGAGAGAACGGGGTGAGAACAGGGAGAGATCAGGGAGAGATCAGAGAGAGAACGGGGAGAGAACAGGGAGAGATCAGAGAGAGAACGGGGAGAGATCAGAGAGAGAACGGGGAGAGAACAGGGAGAGATCAGAGAGAGAACGGGGAGAGAACAGGGAGAGATCAGAGAGAGAACGGGGAGAGAACAGGGAGAGAACAGAGAGAGAACGGGGTGAGAACAGGGAGAGAACGGGGAGAGATCAGAGAGAGAACAGGGAGAGATCAGAGAGAGAACGGGGAGAGAACAGGGAGAGAACGGGGAGAGATCAGAGAGAGAACAGGGAGAGATCAGAGAGAGAACAAAGAGAGAACGGGGTGAGAACAGGGGGAGAACGGGGTGAGAACAGGGAGAGATCAGAGAGAGAACGGGGTGAGAACAGGGAGAGAACAGGGAGAGATCAGAGAGAGAACGGGGTGAGAACAGGGAGAGATCAGAGAGAGA
Source organism: Heptranchias perlo (assembly GCF_035084215.1). Classification (NCBI taxonomy): domain Eukaryota; kingdom Metazoa; phylum Chordata; class Chondrichthyes; order Hexanchiformes; family Hexanchidae; genus Heptranchias; species Heptranchias perlo. Next base: position 92,004 of record NW_027139309.1, on the reverse strand, counting down.
ACGGGGTGAGAACAGGGAGAGAACAGGGAGAGATCAGAGAGAGAACGGGGTGAGAACAGGGAGAGATCAGAGAGAGAACGGGGTGAGAACAGGGAGAGAACAGGGAGAGATCAGAGAGAGAACGGGGTGAGAACAGGGAGAGAACAGGGAGAGATCAGAGAGAGAACGGGGTGAGAACAGGGAGAGAACAGGGAGAGATCAGAGAGAGAACGGGGTGAGAACAGGGAGAGATCAGAGAGAGAACAGGGTGAGAACAGGGAGAGAACAGGGAGAGATCAGAGAGAGAACGGGGTGAGAACAGGGAGAGAACAGAGAGAGAACGGGGTGAGAACAGAGAGAGAACAGGGAGAGATCAGAGAGAGAACGGGGTGAGAACAGAGAGAGAACAGGGAGAGATCAGAGAGAGAACGGGGTGAGAACGGGGTGAGAACAGGGAGAGAACAGAGAGAGATCGGGGAGAGAGGAGAGAGAACAGAGAGATCAGAGAGAGAACGGGGAGAGATCGGGGAGAGATTAGAGAGAACAGAGAGATCAGAGAGAGAACGGGGAGAGATTAGAGTGAACAGAGAGATCAGAGAGAGAACGGGGAGAGAACAGGGGGAGAGATCAGAGAGAGAACGGGGAGAGAACAGGGAGAGAAGAGAGAGAACGGGGAGAGGACAGGAAGAGAAGAGAGAGAACAGAGAGAGAATGGGGAGAGATCAGAGAGAGAAGAGAGAGAACAGAGAGAGAACGGGGAGAAACCGGGGAGAGAAGAGAGAGAGGAGAGAACAGAGAGAGAACTGGGAGAGATCGGGGAGAGATCAGGGAGAGAACAGAGAGAGATCGGGGAGAGAACAGGGAGAGAACAGAGAGGGAATGGGGAGAGATCGGGGAGAGATTAGAGAGATCAGGGAGAGAACAGGGAGAAACCGGATAGAGAACAGAGAGAACAGAGAGAGAACGGGGAGAGATCGGGGAGAGATCGGGGAGAGATTAGAGAGATCAGAGAGAGATTGGGGAGAGATTGGGGAGAGATTAGAGAGAGATCGGGGAGAGAACGGGGAGAGAACGGGGAGAGAACGGGGAGGGACTGGGTAGAGAACGGGGAGAGAATAGAGAGAGATCGGGGAGAGATTAGAGAGAGAACAGAGAGAGAACGGGGAGAGATCGGGGAGAGATTAGAGAGAGAACAGAGAGAGAACGGGGAGAGATCGGGGAGAGATTAGAGAGAGAACGGGGAGCGAACAGGGAGGGACTGAGTAGAGATCGGGGAGGGAACAGGGAGAGATCAGAGAGAGAACGGGGAGAGAAGGGGGGGGAGAATGGGGAGAGAATGGGGAGAGGATGGGGAGAGAACAGGGAGGGACTGGGTAGAGAATGGGCAGAGAACGGGGGGAGAACGGGGAGAGAATAGGGAGAGAACGGAGAGAGGACGGAGAGAGAATGGGGAGAGAGAGAGAGAACGGGAAGATGTCAGGGAAGAGAGATGGGTTACAGGAGGGAAACCAAACATAAATCAGAGCTCAGAGTCGCAGGTATAGACTGGAGTTTGACGTCATAATATGTGGATGAGACTTTAGACTGTACGGGTGGATGTTAAAGATCCCGTGACACTATTCGAAGAGGAGAAGTGAGATCTCCCGATGTCTGGGACAACATTCCACCCTTAACCAACACCACCATAAAAACACAGCTTAACGGGACATTTATCACATTGCTGTTTGTGGGATCTTGCTATGTACAAATTAGTTGTTGCATTAACCCATGTAAGACAACAGGCCTTCCATTCGATGCCAGGAGTTCTGGGCTGTGTGAGTGTTAGCTATCTCTCCAAAGCACATATATATTGGACTCTTGGGGGGTGGGGAGGAGGAATTTCACTTTTAATAAAAAATAAATGGGCGAAGGCCTGTTTTCCTCAGTTATTAACAGCCAGGTTGGAGTGGTTTGTGAGGGTGGGTTTAGGCATCACTCCCCATGGTCAGGGTAATTCCACCCCAACACTGCACACTCCATCTGACCTGACTTGAACCCAAGGCACCTGCAGAGGCTGAATGTACCCGAAAGACTACTCGCCTTGGCAGGGCCCCGACCTGGGGGAAATGGCTGTCTGCTTCAGAGTCAGAAGACAACCAGTAGGCCTCCTCCTCCAAGGCCTATTTCAGAAATGTAGCTGTCCGTTTTGGGGCTTCCACTTTACTGCCGACCTGCCCTGGGACCCTCTGATCTGAGGGGGGCTGAGGGGACCCAGTTACCAGAGGTCACCCCCTACAGTCAGGCTGACACCGAGCAGCGGCCCAGGAGAGAGGGGTGGGATGAAGCAGCTCCCACCTCATTACCATATTATTACAACCTATGCTCCCTGGGGGAAACCTTTGGTACTGTGCACAGGGCTGAATGGAGAAAAGGACCCGGGCTCTCTGCACTTTATTCCTTTGCTTTGTGGCCAGGAGATGGGCACAGAATAGAAGGAAATCAACCCTCTGAATTAAAGGGCCCACAAGCGCAAGACTGGACAGAAATGTTTCCTTTTTGTCGCAGCGTCTTTAGACTGCTTCACCCACTGGTTTGCACTTCACAGGAATCCTCATCTTGAACATTACTCTCCATCTTACTCTACACTGTCACTGTCCAATTAAATTACTCAACAGTAAGAGAACAAAGCAAAGAAATGGCAGAAATGTTATATATACCCTTACAGGTGTTATAAACTGGGCTCACTCTTGGTACTTTAGAGAATAATAAATGGTTCATTGCTCTGCTAAACTAACTGTAATCAATCTTTATACACCATTATTCATTTTCCTTTTTCAAATTCAACTACAGGATTTATCTCTCTTAAACCTCAGACAAACTATCTTCAAAACTCCTTGATTTGAACATTCACCACTAATAAATATCCCTGAATTACTTACTGGGATTTCATGGATTTAAGTTACTGTTTGCTAAATTTAATAGCAGCTGCTAATCAGACAGATGGTTGACCAAATCATACAGTGCCTCATGTTTGAATTGTGTGGCTTGACTACTCTGTCAAGCAAACCAGCTAGTTGTAGAAGCAAATGTTTTTTAAGGAGCTCAAACGTTGCTAATCCCACCTTACAGGCCACACGGTGGGGGCAGAACTTGCCAAATCCCAGCGGGGGTTGGATGCGACGGAGCAGTGTCACCACATCCAGGTGTTTGATCCGTCCTCTGTGGAGAATAATCAGCAGAACCATTAGCCGCACAGGAGCATAGTTACAGAGAATAGTTAGGGAGAACAGATGCAAACATACAGATGTGTGTGTGTATATATATATATGTGTGTGTATATCAATGTGTATATGTGTAGTTTTGCATGTGTGTGTGTTTTTGCGTGTGTCTGTGTGTATATGCATGTGTGTATATGCATGTGCGTGTATATGGGTGTGTGTATATGGGTATATATATATATGTGTGTGTGTGTATGTATATATAAGAGTATGTGTATGAGGGGGTGTATGTATATGTGTGTCTATATATGTATATGTATATGTATGTACATGTATATATGTGTGTCTATATGTGTGTGTGTGTAATGTGTCTATATATCTGTGTATAATGTGTCTATATATATGTGTGTATAATGTGTCTATATATGTGTGTGTGTATAATGTGTCTATATATGTGTGTGTGTATAATGTCTATATATATATGTGTGTGTGTAATGTGTCTATATATGTGTGTGTGTGTAATGTGTCTATATATGTGTGTGTGTGTAATGTGTATATATATATGTGTGTGTGTGTATTGTTTCTATATATATATGTGTATATAATGTGTCCATACAGATATGTGTGTGTTTGTGTGTGTGTAATGTGTCTATATATATGTGTGTGTATAGTGTGTGTATAATGTGTCTATATATAGGTGTGTGTGTATAATGTGTCTATGTGTGTGTGTATAGTGTGTGAATATGTGTGTATATAATGTGTCTTTATATGTGTGTGTGTATAGTGTGTATATAATATGTCTATATGTGTGTGTGTATAATGTGTCTATATATATGTGTGTATAGTGTGTGTATAATGTGTCTATACATGTGTGTGTATAGTGTGTGTATAATGTGTCTATATATATGTGTGTATAGTGTGTATAATGTGTCTATATATATGTGTGTATAGTGTGTGTATAATGTGTCTATATATATGTGTGTATAGTGTGTGTATAATGTGTCTATACATGTGTGTGTATAGTGTGTGTATAATGTGTCTATATATATGTGTGTATAGTGTGTGTATAATGTGTCTATATATATGTGTGTATAGTGTGTGTATAATGTGTCTATATATATGTGTGTATAGTGTGTGTATAATGTGTCTATATATATGTGTGTATAGTGTGTGTATAATGTGTCTATATATATGTGTGTATAGTGTGTGTATAATGTGTCTATACATGTGTGTGTATAGTGTGTGTATAATGTGTCTATATATATGTGTGTATAGTGTGTGTATAATGTGTCCATATATATATATGTGTGTGTGTGTGTGTGTGTATAATGTGTCTCTCAGTTATACACTTACTTGGCCTCAGGATCATACTCGGCCCAGATCCTCTTAAATTCATCAAGGTGGTGAGGGCCCAGAATTGACCAATCACGTGTCAGGTAATCAAAGTTGTCCATAATTACAGCCACAAACAGGTTAATGATCTGTAAACAGGACGACAGTTGTTAATATACAATCCAGACACAATGGGGTTGATTTTACAGTGAAGGAGTGGGTGCGTTGGGGGTGGTGGGGCTCCGAAAATTGGGGAAATCCCGAGGGGGTTCGGAGCCTGGCTCCAACCCGCAGACATCCGGGTTCCCCAGTGACATGTCTGGGTGCACGCACCTCCCGAATGCGGGACTCCCACCGGCAATTAAAGCCGGCGGGATGATAGTTAAGAGACTCATTTAGATACTTAAAGTAATTAATTTTGTCCACATTGACGCAGGGGTCCAATTTTCAAACATCCTCAGCGTGTTTTCTGTGCTGTGGGAAACACTCCATGTTCTGCCAGACGTGTTTCAGCCAGCAGGACATTTAAATCCCTGTTTGACAGATGGGGAGAAAAGGTGAGTTCTTGCAGTTCTTTCACACAAACTTTTGGCTGCGAGATCTTTGTGTTTTCACTCAAAATTCTTACTTTCCGCTCACAATTCTTCTGTGCAAACATATTTATCAACTCTTCGGAACCCCTCAAACTCACACCGTCAGGTTGGGGGGTCACCATGGCTGCATTCACCACTACATCCAAGGACGACCAACATCACCAGCCTCACCAGGCACGGTGTCCACCTCCGCCACGTGGAGCTCCACAACACGTTGCTGCACCACAGGCACCTGCACAACAGCACGGAGGGCAACAACAGAGAGAGCGAAGTCGCAGGAGGCACTACCCTCGCCACAGGTTCTACAGACCGAGGCTCAGCTTCCTGGACCTCTCTGAGGAGCAGTGCATACGGAGGCTCAGAGTCAGTCACCAGGTGGTCGCAGACATCTGCAGCTTCCTTCATGCCGAGCTGCTCCCGGCTGGGCCGAGCAGCATTTCCCTACCTGTCGCTGTCAAAGTAACCACTGCCCTCAACTTCTTCGCCTCCGGATCATTCCAGGGTGTCACCGGGGACATCGCCGGGGTCTCTCAGTCGCCTGCACACAAGTGCATAAGGCAGGTCACCGACGGCTTGTTTCGCAGGGCCTCGCACTACGACCTCAGCCAGACGGAGAGGGCAGTGGGATTCCACACTGTGTCTGGCTTCCCACGGGTGCAGGGTGTAATCGATTGCACCCACATAGCAATACGAGCACCTCCACACGAGCCAGGACTGTTCATCAACAGGAAGGACTATCACTCCATCAACACTCAGCTCGTTTGAGACCACAAGAGATTCCTTCACGTGTGCCCCAGATTCCCTGGCAGCTGCCACAATTCCTTCATCCTCCGGGAGTCCAACATCCTGCCCCTCTTGTACGCACCGAACACCCGCAAGGGCTGGCTCTTCGGAGACAAGGGATACCCCCTGCACACATGGCTCATGACACCTCTGAGGAACCCCATCACTGAGCAACAGCGTCGATATAACGACAGCCACATCGTCACCAGGTCTACAATTGAGCATGTTATAGGGCTGCTCAAGATGCACTTCAGGCGCCTTGATCGTTCTGGGGGAGCGTTTCAATATGCACCAGACAGAGTGGGTCGCATTATAGTCATGTGTTGTGCCCTGCACAATATGGTAAAACAGAGAGGGGTGCCGCTGGAGGAGGCCCCATCCACATCTACCATCCACATTGAGCAGGAGGAGGAGGAGGAGGAGGAGCAGGAACAGGAGCAACCCACGGGCAGAACAGCGGCTCACCTGGCTGCTTGTGAGGCCAGGGAGTCACTGATATGTGAACAGTTCTCCTAACGTCAGACAGTGTGAAGAGTCCAGTCCTCACCACCTGGACAGAGCAGCGCCCACACCAGTGCCCCCACCCCGCACAAAACACTCCTTCAATTACACATACACCCACTCTAGAGTGACCCAATGGGTGGCATCAAGTGTCGCCGTTTATGGTGAACCTCATGAAAGGCCTTATTACAGAAGCCAGTTAAGAATGGGCAAGACGTGGCAGTAGTGGTGACAATAATAATATTTAATGTGCCATTAACAAAAAATAAATATAAATAAAAAACATGACCAACCATCAAACACCCTTGTGCATCCCCTTCGTGCTCACAAAACCTTCACCTTTCGCTTCCGACTACTCCTACGTGGTGCTTCCCCTGTGACTGCAGCAGAGGTAGTGGCAGGTTACTCTTGTTCATGCCCTGACCGATTAGATGTTTTGGGCTGACATCCTCTGGGTTTTGGTGCCCGTGAGGGCCCCTCCAAAGACTCCTCCACCTGCACCTGTGCAGGTCAGACTCGGCCACCTGGAGGGGAGGCAGCATTGCGGGTACTGATTGGACACTTCCATGTCCCCTTTCGCCATCATCCCTCCCCGGGGCCAGGCCCACACCACTCCTACCACTCTGCTGGACGACAGTTTAGAGGACATGTGTGAAGCCTTGTAAGGCCAGTGCCCGTGTATCTGCCTGCCTGTTTAAGGTGGCAGAATGTTGTTCACCCTGAGTCTGAAGGGCCGTTGTCAGGGCCTCAATGGACTCATTTGTGAGCCGTGCTTGAAGCTCCATGTTGGCCATCCTTCCCTCCATCGCAGACATTCCCGCACTTACCCGCGACACTATCTCAGAGATTCCCTCAATTCCCTGTGACAGTATCTCAGAGGTTCCCTCCTGTACCTGTGTCACCATTCCACTCATGCAGGAGTTGGACTCCTCCATCCTCTGCGCGATTGTGGAGACTGCGCGTGGCACCTGTTCCAGCACCTCGCAAATGTGCTGCTGCCCTTTGATCATTCTCCTTTTAAAGGATGGCCCCCAGGGTTCAGTATCTGTGTCCAGCCGAGCAGAGCCTGGAGAGGAGTGCTCCCACCTTCGCAGACTCTCCACAGCTGCCCCTACCACCAGTGTCTGCTCGTGCTCACGTGTGTGGTGACTCACCAGGTGCGACCCCAACTAACTGCGGACTGGGACCCACCGAGGTGTGAGTACCTGCGCTGGCGAATGGCTCGCTCAGATGTGACGGTGCCCCCTCAGAGGCCGGCAGGTCCTCTGAGGAATCGCCCTCTGCTGTCACAGTGGTCGCTGAAGGCCCTGTAAGAGAACAGAAGGCAATATTAAGCACCATCACAGATGTGTCATTTTGCGATGAGCATACTGAGGTGCTGAAGATGGCAAGGCATGTTAACATCAATTCATATTGTGTCTGCTGAATGTTAAAGTTCTGTCGCCAGACGTTTGTCGGGTGCCAATCTTAGCGTCCCAGACGGACAGGCACTCGAGGGTTCGGCTCAGCTCCAGCGTCTCCTGCTCCACGTCTGTGAGGATGGCGATTTGTTGTGGCCCTCCTCCGGTCCTCGCCCTCTCCAGTGTATTCTGGACTCTCTTCTCCTATTAGGGGAGAAAGTACAGACGCGTGAGTGAGTGATGGTGACGTGGCCAACCGATGAATGCAATGGTTTGGGTGAGGCTGACCGTGAAAGAGATGCATCAGAGGGTGAGTATGAGACAGAGCCATGACATTGTATGAGGATTGGGTTGAGTTGTAGTGGTGCGATGAGTACTGGGGAGGTGAGGAAGTGCTGAGGAAGTGCAGGTAAGTTGAGGATGAGCTTTGAGTGGGTGTGAGGGGTGATGTGATGGAGTAGTGTTGGCAGTGCAGAAGGAGTTGTGGGGTGGGGGCGGTGATGTGGAAGACGGAGTGTAGGAGAATGAGTAAGTGTACTCACTTTTGCTGACCTGGTTCGGTCATTGAAACCCTTCCTGCACTGGATCCAGGTGCGGGAGACGTTGCTGCTGCTGGTGACCTCCTCAGCCACCTCGAGCCAGGCCTTCTTGGTGGCAGAGGCAGGCCACTTCCTCCCGTCCGCTGGGTAGAAGACATCCCTCCTCCTCCTCACCCCATCCAGTAGGACCAGGAGTGAGGCATCACTAAATCTTGCCCCTGGGCTGCTCCATTGTGGTTTCTGGGTCTTTGCTCCAGCAAAAGCCATTGGAGGACTGCCCCTTTAAATCAAGCTCCTCCAGCTGACAGCCTGTGATGCGGGTGCGCAGTCCGCCCGCTGCGCAGCTTTCCAACGGCAAACTCAGTGGCTCCAATTTACCCGTGATTGCGTGGGGAGTGGACAGATTTTATTGGTTCACCTCCCCGCTGCCATCCCACCTCCATTCTAATATCGGGGCCCTTTGGTCCCAGCACAGGGGCCCAGTGCTGACTGTACAGTGCCAAGTACTCTCGAACTGAGCTCCATATTCCGTATAGTTCAACAAATCCCACAAGACCCCCGCCATAGGTATGGACAGATTCCACACGGACCGCAGCAGTTTAACAAGAAGTCCCACCAACACCTCAGGGCAACTAGGGATCGTCAATAAATGCCGGCCTTGCCAGTGACACCCACATCCCGAGACATCACGCTCCTGATTTCGCTGGAGTGGGGCATCTCGCAAGCACGCCCTGATGGTTCCATTTTTTCTGCACCCTTCAGCTGAAAATGAGTTTGCAGCGTGACTTGCTGGAGGTGTGAGTCAGTAATGGCGAAGCGAGGAAAACAGGACATCTGGGACCTTAGTGAACGGCAGGTCCAACAGTCTACCTCCATAAACAATGAAATTAAAGGATTGAGAAAGAAATAGAGGAACGATGGAGAAGGAGGGTGAATTAGAGAAAGAGAAATAAAGAGAGGGAAAGAAAGATTGGATTAAGAGAGAGAAAAAAGACCGAATGGAAAATTAAGAACAACATTTAAAAATTTTAAATTTAACATTTTTAAAGTCTCCAAGAACGATTTAGCACCTGAAGGAATGAGACTCCACAGTCAAAATTGTTCAATTTCTGGCCCAGAGAGTTTGACTGGCTCTTCATTAATAATTATCACGTTGTTAAAAGGGCATTTACACTGTTAATTACCAGACTTAACTTTCTGTGGTGAGGTTAATGAGAAATTAATGTGCAAATCCAGCCAGCTTTTAAAAATAACGGGGAGGTTGAGGACGAGAGGCCGTTTGTGTGAAGCAAACAGAGGAGCAGCGTAAATCGACCAGCAATTTCTGGAGATTCCCAACTCATGGCGTATCTCTTCATCCCCCGAATTTGCTGGCCGACTTGTACGTTAATAACGGCCTGCATTGTTAACATGTTATTTTTCCAGCAAGATTTGGGCCAATTTTTTTTAAAAGCCCAACCAGTCCTTGGCGTTTACCCTCCACACGAGCAAACACTTCCAATCACATTCACCCACCCTTCAACCCCCTTTATCCTTCGTCCACCTCTCCAATCTAATCCTGAATGTTGACACATTTTCAGCCTCAACCACTAACCCTGGAAGTGAATCCCACAGACTCACAACTCTCCGTTTCTCCTGCTCTCAGTTCCAAATCTTGTATCTATGGCCCATCATTCTAGACCCCTCATCTCCTGCATACAGTCTACGTAGAATTTACAGCACAGAAACAGGCCATTCGGCCCAACTGGTCCATGCCGGAGTTTATACTCCACACGGGCCTCCTCCCTCCCTTCTCCATCTCACCCTATCAGGATATCCTTCTATTCCTTTCTCCCTCGTGTGTTTATCTAGTTTCCCCTTAAATGTATCTATTCTATTCATCTCAACGACTCCTTGTGGTTGCGAGTTCCACTTTCTCACCATTCCCTGGGTAACGAAGCTTCTCCTGAATTCCTTATTGGACTTCAGTTTTGGACTTCCCCACAAGCGGCAACATTGTCTCTACATTCACCCTATCAAACCTCTTCAGAATTTTAAACCACAATTTTAAAGGGAGTGCTGAAACAGAGAAACCTAGGGGTTTACATATAGAAATCTTTGAGGGTGGCGGGACTAATTGTTAAAAAAGCTGTTAAAAAAGCATGTGGGATCCTGGGCTTTATAAATACATAGAGTACAAAAGCAAGGAAGTTATGCTAAACCTTTATAAAACACTGGTTAGGCCTCAGCTGGAGTATTGTGTTCAATTCTGGGCACCACACTTTAGGAAGGATGTGAAGGCCTTGGAGAGGGTGCAGTAGAGATTTACTAGAATGGTACCAGGGACAGAATCATAGAATCATAGAAGTTTACAACATGGAAACAGGCCCTTCGGCCCAACATGTCCATGTCGCCCAGTTTATACCACTAAGCTAGTCCCATATCCCTCTATACCCATCTTACCCATGTAACTGTCCAAATGCTTTTTAAAAGACAAGGATGAGGGACTTCAGTTATGTGGAGAGACTGGAGAAGCTGGGATTATTCTCCTTAGAGCAGAGAAGATTGAGGGGAGATTTGATGGAGGTGTTCAAAATCATGAAGGGTTTAGACAGAGTAAATAAGGAGAAACTGTTTCCAGTGGCGGAAGGGTCGGTAACCGGAGAACACAGATTGAAGGTGATCGGTAAAAGAGCCAGAGGCGACATGAGGGGAAAAAAAATTACTTTTCGAGTGGTGGAAGCAGATTCAATAATAACTAAGGGAATTGAATAAATACTTGAAGGGAAAAAAATTACATGGTATGTGGGAAGAGCAGGGAAGAGCAGGGGAGTGGGACTAATTGGATAGCTCTTTCAAAGAGCCAGCACAGGCACAATGGGCCGAATGGCCTCCTCCTGTGCTGTATCGTTCCATGAAGCTATTCTATGAACAACAACATTTATACAGCACCTTTAACGTGGTAAAACTTCCCAAGACACTTCACAGGAGAGATTAGCAAACTAAATCTGACACCGAGCCACTTAAGGAGATATTAGATCAAAAGCAAAATACTGCGGATGCTGGAAATCTGAAATAAAAACAGAAAATGCTGGAGAAGCTCAGCGAGTCAGTGGAGAAAGAAACAGAATTAACGTTTCAGGTTGACAAAAGGTCTTTCTCCACAGATGCTGCCTGTCTTACTGAGTATTTCCAGCATTTTCTGTTTTTATAAGGAGATGTTAGGACAGGTGACCAAAAGTTTGGTCAAAGAGGTAGGTTTTAGGGAGCGTCTTAAAGGTGGAGAGAGAAGTAGAGAGGTGGGGAGGTTTAGGGAGGGAATTCCAGAGCTCAGGGCCCAGGCTGCTGAAGCCACGGCCACCAATGATGGAGCAATTAAAATCGGGGATGTACAAAAGGCCAGAATTGGAGGAGCGCAGAGATCTCGGAGGATTATCGAGCTCTATCAGGTCATCTCTCCGGCTTCTCTTTTCTAAAGAAAAGAGCCCCAGTCTGTTCAGTCTCTCCTGATAGTTATAACCTCACAGTCTCCTTCTCTCTACCATGTCCCATCCTATTTAATGTATAATACTGTAAGGTAGGGTTGACTAATTTTCAATACTTGGCCATCAATCTAACAACTTGAAGTCCACAGTGTGAAAAGGGTAAAAAGCTTTGATTTGACTTGCTCCAGAGGTGATGGATCACAGATCTCTCACCCCCTGGCCCCCACCACCTGCTGGTGCTCCCCCTCCCCTCCCTTTAAGGGGCACTACACAGCTCATGCCGAGCTCACACTGGAGAGCGGTGTTCACCGGGAGTGTAACAAGGAACACTGTGGGCTGACGGGCCTAATGTCCTTCTGAGGGCCACTCGCTGGAGCAAGGACTCACTCCCAACCTGCTGCTGGTATCCCCACTCACTCCCAACCTGCTGCTGGTATCCCCACTCACTCCCAACCTGCTGCTGGTATCCCCACTCACTCCCAACCTGCTGCTGGTATCCCCACTCACTCCCAACCTGCTGCTGGTATCCCCACTCACTCCCAACCTGCTGCTGGTATCCCCACTCACTCCCAACCTGCTGCTGGTATCCCCACTCACTCCCAACCTGCTGCTGGTATCCCCACTCACTCCCAACCTGCTGCTGGTATCCCCACTCACTCCTAACCTGCTGCTGGTATCCCCACTCACTCCCAACCTGCTGCTGGTATCCCCACTCACTCCTAACCTGCTGCTGGTATCCCCACTCACTCCTAACCTGCTGCTGGTATCCCCACTCACTCCCAACCTGCTGCTGGTATCCCCACTCACTCCTAACCTGCTGCTGGTATCCCCACTCACTCCTAACCTGCTGCTGGTATCCCCACTCACTCCCAACCTGCTGCTGGTATCCCCACTCACTCCTAACCTGCTGCTGGTATCCCCACCATCCCCACTCCCCCTTTAAAACAGACATCCATCCAACTCCTTTTTTAAAGTGGTCAGTCGATCCCATTCAGCTTCCTCCTCTGGCCATCTGCCCAAGACACCCATTATTATAGAATCATAGAATCATACAGTACAGAAGGAGGCCATTTGGCCCATCGTGCCTGTACCGACTCTTTGCTACAGCTATCTAATTAGTCCCACTCCCCGGCTCTTTCCCCAGAGCCCTGTAAATTTTTTCCCTTCAAGTATTTATCTAATTCCCTTTTGAAAGTTATTATTGAACCTGCTTCCACCGCCCTTTCAGGCAGTGAATTCCAGATCAGAACAACTCGGTGCACAAAAAAAATTCTCTTCATTTTCCCTCTGGTTCTTCTCCGATCACCTTAAATCTGTGTCTTCTGGTTACCGACCTTCCTTCCTCAAAACTGTTCATGATTTTGAACACCTCTCTTAAATCTCCCCTTAACCTTCTCTGTTCTAAGGAGAACAACCCCAGCTTCTCCAGTCTCTCCACATAACTGAAGTCCCTCATCCCTGACACCATTCTAGTAAATCTCCTCTGCACCCTCTCTAAAGCCTTCCTAAAGTGTGGGGCACAGAATTGGACACAATACTCCAGCTGAGGCCTAACCAGTGTTTTATAAAGGTTGATCCAGCGCAGAGGGGCGAGAGTCCACACTGAAACCTTGCTAGAGCCTCGTGAATCTTGTGACTCTTGTCCCCTGCTCTTATGCTTGTTGTCCAGTCCCAATCGTTTGCTTCCTTCGACATTATTCAACCCCTGGATTCTTTTTACGGCCCGCTCTTTGCCTGTGAGAATCACAAGGCCATTGACACCTCACAGAGCCTGTGTGTGTGGGTGGGAGTAACACTGCGGCCTCTCGGGGACCAACACTTACCAGGAAGGCGCACAACATGTAGAAACTGATGAAGTAGAAGACTGCAAAGTTGGTTCCACAGGTGAACTCTTCGCCAGGCTCATAGTCGGACTCAGGGTCACAGAGCTTGCCAGGCTGGCAGGCCAGCATAATCTCCTGCCAGGCTTCTCCTGTGGCACACCTAGAGACAGGAAAGGCCACAGTCACCCACGGGAGGAAGGCACAATCGTATCGGCCTTGGGGGAGGGGGGGGCGAGCGGAGCAGTGGGGATCTAACAGGGGCCAGGCAGATGAGCCAGGCAGGAGAGTAGTGGGGCGGGGGCAGAGCCGGGGCGGGCGGGGGCAGAGCCGGGGCGGGCGGGGGTAGATCCAGTGTGGGTGGGGCAGAGCCTGGGCGGCGGGGGCAGAGCCGGGGCATCACTCACCTGAAAAGGAGGAGCACGGCTTGTGGAAAGGTCTGGAAATTGTTGTTGCGATTGATTTGTGCCCCGTCCACGTTGGCAATCTTTCCAAAGACCTGGTTAACAGGAAGAAACAAGGGGCTTAGAGACAGCGTGAGAGGGGTAGCTCAGTTTCAGAGGTTACTGAGTGTTGAGATTTATGGACGTTGCTCATGTTTCTACTACACTCCTTTAAAGTGCGAAGCAGAAGGTTTCACTTGTAGAAAAGTGCAAGGCAGTTGAGTATTAGAGGGTTAATGTGCAACTAACTCACCTGGTCTGACGGTGATGGATAACTGGTCTTACCTGCATCCCAATGACAGCATAAATGAAGAACAACATGACAATAAGAAGTGCCACGTAGGGTAGAGCCTGTCAGAGAGAACAAGATTAGTGGGAAGTCTAGTCCGAAACACAGAGCTCTAGGACAAGAATCAGTATTTTCAGAAATATGAAGCATCTTTCTGACAGATCGACCCTCACCTTCCCACCCACTATCTCCATTCTGTCTGATCGATTGTTCCTGATCACACCCTGTCCCACTGTCCTTTTTAACACCTCCTCCCCCCGATCTCAATCCCAGATATGCCAGTGGGGTCAGGCTCGGTGGGGTCAGGCTCGATGGGGTCAGGCTTGGTGGGGTCAGGCCTGAAGCAGTTAAGCACTGTGGGGTCAGGCCCGGTGGGGTCAGGCACGGTGGGGTCAGGCACGGAGGGGTCAGGCCCGGTGGGGTCAGGCCTGAAGCAGTTAGTCACTGTGGGGTCAGGCTCGGTGAGGTCAGGCCCGGTGAGGTCAGGCCTGAAGCAGTTCGGCACTGTGGGGTCAGGCCCGGTGGGGTCAGGCTCGGTGAGGTCAGGCCCAGTGAGGTCAGGCCTGGAGCAGTCAGGCTCGGTGAGGTCAGGCCCGGTGAGGTCAGGCCCGGTGAGGTCAGACACGGAGGGGTCAGGCCCGGTGGGGTCAGACACGGAGGGGTCAGGCCCGGTGGGGTCAGACACGGAGGGGTCAGGCCCGGTGGGGTCAGGCTCGGTGGGCTCAGGCTTAGAGGCCTCTGGTGGAACAGGGCCCCAGATTTTCAGGGTCCAAGTATTTTGAGCCATTTCATTGGTTGCCGTTGCATTCCTGGCGACTGCTGGTCATTGGCTGCCTGCTCGTTCTCGGTTACTGTTACTGAGTCCCGGTCCTGTGACTGGCTCTCCACGCTGGGCTCTCTTACCTGGAAGGACTTGATGAATGTCCAGAGCAGAGTTCGAACCCCCTCTCCTCTGCTGAGCAGTTTGACCAGACGCATCACACGGAACAGACGGAAGAAGGAGATGGAGATACGGGAGCTGTCCTCCGACTCCTGGGAAATCAGTCGGGAGAAAACAGATTACACAACACCCCAACAGCAGGGAGATGAGGGGTGGGGGGTGAGGGGTGGGGGGTAGGGAGATGGGGAAAGGAGATTGGGGGTGGGAGGGTCAGTGAGATTGAGGGTAAAAGGGATGGCAGATGGGGGCAGGGAGATGGTAGAGTGGGGAGACCAGGGAAAAGAAAGACTTGCATTTCTATCGCGCCTTTCGTGACCTCAGGACGTCCCAGAGTGCTTTACAGCCAATTAAGTATTTTTGAAGTGTAGATAGGGACCGGACACCGGGGAGAACTCTCCTGCTCGTCATCAAATAGAACCATGGGATCTTTTACGTCCACCTGACAGGGCAGATGGGGCCTCGGTTTAACGTCTCGTCTGAAAGACAGCGCCTTGTGACTCAGAGGTGAGAGTGCTACCCACTGATCCACGGCTGACACCTGGAGTGGGGAGGTGGTAGAGGGCAGGGGGCAGTGAGCTCTCAGCCAAAACCCCCTACTCCACGATCTTCTGTTAGGTGAGGGTATCAAGGGATATGGAACAAAGATGGGTAAACGGAGTTGAGTTAGTCATAGTCAGCTATGATCTGATTGAATGGCAGAACAGGCTCGAGGGGTTGAATGGCCTCCTCCTGTTCCTAGGATCATCCTGGAATGCAAAGGTAACACCTCACTTATTTTATCCACTACCAACCATCTTCTTAAACCCCCTCTCCCTCGCCCCCTCCACCGTTATCTTGAACAAGGGCGAGGAGCTCATGGACTCCTTTGTCACTAAGATTGAGACCATCCGTTCAGCTGCCTCTGTCACTTCCCTCCCTTCCCCTGGCCCACCGAGCCGAACTTCCTCTATGGTTCCCCCTTGCGCTACCCTGAACTCGCATCTTTCTCTGGTTTCATGGGATTGGGGGTGATATATTAGCACGGATTGAGGATTGGTTAACGGACAGAAAGCAGAGAGTAGGGATAAACGGGTCATTCTCAGGTTGTCAGGCTGTAACTAGTGGGGTGCCGCAAGGATCAGTGCTTGGGCCTCAGCTATTTACAATCTATAGTAATGACTTAGATGAAGGGACCGAGTGTAATGTATCCAAGTTTGCTGACGATACAAAGCTAGGTGGGAAAGTAAGCTGTGAGGAGGACACAAAGAGTCTGCAAAGGGATATAGTGAGTGGGCAAGAAGGTGGCAGATGGAATATAATGTGGGGAAATGTGAGGTTATTCACTTTGGTAGCAAGAATAAAAAAGCAGAATATTTTTTAAAAGGTGAGAGACTAAGAAATGTTGGTGTTCAGAGAGATTTGGGTGTCCTTGTACATGAATCACAGAAAGTTAACACGCAGGTACAGCAAGCAATTAGGAAGGCAAATAGTATGTTGGCCTTTATTGCAAGGGGTTTGGAGTACAAGAGTGAGGATCTTGCTACAATTGTTCAGGGCATTGGTGAGACCACACCCTGGAGTACTGTGTACAGTTTTGGTCTCCTTATCTAAGGAAGGATATACTTGCCTTAAAGGGGGTGCAATGAAGGTTCACTAGATTAATTTCTGGGATGAGAGGGTTGTCCTATGAGGAGAGATTGAGTAGAATGGGCCTACACTCTCTGGAGTTTAGAAGAATGAGTGTTGCTGTCATTGAAACATATAAAATTGTTAGAGGACTTGACAGGGTAGATGCTGAGAGGCTGTTTCCCCTGGATGGAGAGTCTAGAACTAGGAGGCATAGTCTCAGGATAAGTGGTCGGATATTTAAGACTGAGATGAGGAGGAATTTCTTCACTCAGAGGGTTGTGAATCTTTGGAATTCTCTAGCCCAGAGGACTGTGGATCCTCAGTTGTTGATTATATTCAAGACTGAGATTGATAGATTTTTGGACACTACACACAGATATACACAGTGTGCTGAGAGTTCGGTAAGTGTGGGAGTTCGGTGAAGTGGGGGAAGGAGGTGCTGCTTTTCCTAACTTTTCCTGCAGAGCGGTAGTGGACCTGAGAGTAGAAGACTGAGATTGTGGAATAAAAGCAGCAGCAGACCTGCACCAAGAGACAACTACTGTGCGACATCACAGGGACTTAACTCCTGGACCTAAGATAAATAAGAAGCAAAAAGTAATCCAAGTGGGACGTCACCAAGGAAGAGGTAAGTGATTGGTTGGTGAGTATTTTCCTGCTGAATTTGTCTAAGGTTAGAGTTTGTGGATTCTCGGGTCTCTGTTGTGTAGTGGGGGACTGCTGTTCAGCAAGGGCCCTTGAGTATACCTTTTAATTGAAGTGAAATTGGTGGGATTCATCTAATTTGAATTAATTAGTAAAAGGGTAAGTCATGTCAGGACAGCCCAGCCCCGTGTTATGCTCTTCCTGCTCTATGTGGGAAATCAGGGACCCTTCCGGTGTCCCTGACGACCATGTGTGCGGGAAATGTATCCAGCTGCAGCTACTGACAAACCGCATTGCGGCACTGGAGCTGCGGATGGATTCATTAAGGAGCATTCGCGATGCTGAGAACGTCGTGGATAGCACGTTTAGTGAGATGGTCACACCGCAGGTAAAGGTTGTACAGGCAGGAAGTAAGTGGGTGACCACCAGGCAGAGTAAGAGGAGCAGGCAGGCAGTGCAGGGGTCCCCTGTGGCCGTCCCCCTCTCAAACAAATATACCGCTTTGGATATTGTTGAGGGGGATGACTTATCAGGGGAAGGCAGCAGCAGCCAACTTCCTGGCACCAGGGGTAGCTCTGCTGCACAGGCTGGGAGGAAAAAGAGTGGAAGAGCTATAGTGGTAGGGGATTCTATCGTAAGGGGAACAGACAGGCGTTTCTGTGGCCGTAAACGTGACTCCAGGATGGTTTGTTGCCTCCCTGGTGTCAGGGTCATGGATGTCACTGAGCGGCTACAGGGCATTCTCAAGGGGGAGGGTGAGCAGGCAGAGGTCGTGGTCCACATTGGGACCAACGACATAGGTAGGAAGGGAGATGAGGTCCTGCATCAAGAATTTAGGGAGCTAGGTAGCAGATTAAAGAGCAGGACCTCAAAGGTTGTAATCTCTGGATTACTCCCAGTGCCACGGGCTAGTGAGTATAGAAATAGGAGGATAGAACAGATGAATGCGTGGCTAAAGAGTTGGTGCAGGAGGGAGGGTTTCAGTTTCCTGGATCACTGGGCCTGCTTCTGGGGAAGGTGGGACTTGGACAAGTCGGACGGGTTGCACCTGAACCAGAGCGGGACAAATATCCTTGCGGGGAGGTTTGCTAGCACTGTTGGGGGGGGTTTAAACTAACTTGGCAGGGGGATGGGATACAGAGTGGAGCGACAATAGGGGGTGATGTGCAGCCAAATATAGAGAAAAAAACAAGTCAGCTTGGAAGACAGGGCAAATATGTGAGGGCAAGGCTGGATGGCATCTATTTTAATGCAAGGAGTCTTGCGAATAAGGTGGATGAACTGAAGGTGTTGATAAACACATGAGAGTATGATATTGTTGCTGTCACAGAGACATGGTTGAGGGAGGGGCAAGACTGGCAGCTCAATATTCCGGGGTACAGAATCTTCAGGCGAGACAGAGGGGGAGGTATAAGAGGAGGGGGGTCGCAATATTAATTAAAGAATCAATTACTGCCATAAGGAGGGATGATATATTAGCAGGTTCCTCTAATGAGGCCATATGGGTGGAGCTTAAAAACAAAAAGCGGGCAAGCACTTTGATGGGAGTGTACTATAGGCTCCCAAACAGTCAGGGGGAGATAGAGGAACAGATATGTCGGCAAATCTCAGAAAATTGTGCAAATAATAGGGTAATAATAGTGGGGGATTTCAACTTCCCCAATATTAACTGGGATACTCAGAGTGTAAAAGGCTTAGAGGGTACAAAATTCTTAACGTGCATCCAGGAGAGCTTTTTGAGCCAGCATATAGAAAGTCCTACAAGAGAGGGGGCGGTACTGGACCTAATTCTAGGGAATGTGGCCGGCCAAGTGGAAGAAGTGCTAGTAGGTGAGCACTTTGGTGACAGTGACCATAATTCGGTGAGATTTATGGTGGTCATGGAAAAGGATAGGGAGGGGCCGGAAATAAAGGTTCTAAATTGGGGGAAGGCCGATTTTAATAGGATAAGGCAGGATCTGGCCAAAATGGACTGGGATCAGCTGCTTGTAGGAAAATCCGCATCGGAGCAATGGGAGTCTTTCAGAAGGGAGATTGAGACCATACAATGGCAACATGTTCCCGTAAAGGTCAAGGGTGGTTCCAAGAACTCCAGGGAACCTTGGATGTCAGGGGATATACGAGAATGGATTAGGAAAAAAAGGAGGGCTTTTGGCAGATACAAAAGGCTAAAGACGGAGGAAGCCCTAGAGGAGTACAAAAAGTGCAGGGGGATACTTAAAAAAGAAATTAGGAGATCAAGGAGGGGCCATGAAATAACACTGGCGAGCAAAATAAAGGAAAATCCTAAGATGTTTTATAAGTATATTAAGGGTAAGAGGATGACTAGGGAAAAAATAGGGCCCATTAGGGACAAAAATGGCAATCTGTGTGTGGAGCCTGCAGATGTAGGAGGGGTTCTAAATGAATTTTTTGCATCTGTTTTCACTGTGGAGAAGGACGATGTAGACATAGAAATACGACAGGGGGACTGTGATATACTCGAACATATTAACATCGAGCGGGAGGAGGTATTGGCGGTTTTAGCAGGCCTAAAAATGGATAAATCCCCAGGTCCGGACGAAATGTATCCCAGGCTACTGTGTGAGGCAAAGGAGGAGATTGCGGGGGCTCTGACACATATATTCAGAACCTCTCTGGCCACAGGGGATGTGCCAGAGGACTGGAGAACCGCTAATGTAGTACCATTATTCAAGAAGGGCAGTAGGGAAAAACTGGGGAACTACAGGCCAGTGAGCCTAACATCAGTGGTAGGAAAATTATTGGAAAAAATTCTGAAGGACAAAATTAGTCTCCACTTGGAGAAGCAAGGATTAATCAGGGATAGTCAACATGGCTTTGTCAAGGGAAGATCATGTCTGACTAATTTGATTGAATTTTTTGAGGGGGTGACTAGGCGTGTGGATGAGGGTAACGCAGTGGATGTGGTATACATGGATTTCAGTAAGGCCTTCGATAAAGTGCCCCACTGGAGACTGGTCAAGAAGGTACGAGCCCATGGAATCCAGGGTGCCTTGGCACTTTGGATACAAAACTGGCTTAGTGGCAGAAGGCAGAGGGTGATGGTCGAAGGTTGTTTTTGTGACTGGAAGCCTGTGGCCAGTGGGGTACCACAGGGATCGGTGCTGGGTCCCTTGCTGTTTGTGGCCTAATGACTTGGATATGAATGTAAAAGGTATGATCAGTAAGTTCGCTGATGATACAAAAATTGGTAGGGTGGTAAATAGCGAGGAGGATAGCCTCAGTCTGCAGGACGATATAGATGGGTTGGTCAGATGGGCGGAACAGTGGCAAATGGAATTTAACCCGGAAAAGTGCGAGGTGATGCACTTTGGAGGGACTAACAAGGCAAGGGAATACACAATGAATGGGAGGACCCTAGGCAAGACAGAGGGTCAGAGGGATCTTGGTGTGCAAGTTCACAGATCCCTGAAGGCGGCGGAACAGGTAGATAAGGTGGTAAAGAAGGCATATGGGATACTTGCCTTTATTAGCCGAGGCATAGAATATAAGAGCAAGGAGGTTATGATGGAGCTGTATAAAACACTGGTTAGGCCACAGCTGGAGTACTGTGTGCAGTTCTGGTCGCCACACTACAGGAAGGATGTGATCGCTTTGGAGAGGGTGCAGAGGAGATTCACCAGGATGTTACCAGGGCTGGAGCGCTTCAGCTATGAAGAGAGACTGGGAAGATTGGGTTTGTTTTCCTTGGAGCAGAGGAGGCTGAGGGGGGACATGATTGAGGTGTACAAAATTATGAGGGGCACAGATAGGATGGATACTAAGGAGCTTTTTCCCTTCGTTGAGGGTTCTATAACAAGGGGACATAGATTCAAGGTAAAAGGCGGGAGGTTTAGAGGGGATTTGAGAAAGAACTTTTTCACCCAGAGGGTGGTTGGAGTCTGGAACTCACTGCCTGAAAGGGTTGTGGAGGCAGGAACCCTCACAACATTCAAGAAGCATTTGGATGAGCACTTGAAATGCCATAGCATACAAGGCTACGGACCAAATGCTGGAATATGGGATTAGAGTAGACAGGGCTTGATGGCCGGCGCGGACACGATGGGCCGAAGGGCCTCTATCCGTGCTGTATAACTCTATGACTCTATGACTCTGAGGGAATCAATGGATATGGGGATCCGGCAGGAAAGTGGAGTTGAGGTTGAAGATCAGCCATGATCTGATTGAAAGTGGAGCAGGCTCGAGGGGCCATATGGCCTACTCCTACTCCTATTTCTTATGTTCTCTCCTATCCCCCCTCGTGCCCTCTCTGAGCTAATCTTGACCATGAGACCCACCTCCTGCTCCCTCGACCCTATTCCCACCAAACTGCCAACCACCCAACTTCCCTTCCTGGCCCCCATGTTAGCTGATATTGTTAATGGTTCCCTCTCCTCAGGTACTGTCCCCCTCCCCATCAAATCTGCCGTCATCACACCCCTCCTCAAAAAACCTACCCTTGACCCCTCTGTCATTGCAAACTACCCCCCCCATCTCCAACCTCCCTTTCCTCTCCAAAGTCCTTCAACATGTTGTGGCCTCCAAATCCGTGCCCATCTTTCCCGCAACTCCATGTTTGAATCCCTCCAATCAGGTTTCCGCCCCTGCCGCAGGACTGAAATGTCCCTTATCAAAGTCACAAATGACATCCTCTGTGACTGTGACCGTGGTAAACTATCCCTCCTCATCCTTCTCCACCTGTCTGCAGCCATTGACACGGTTGACCACACCGTCCTCCTCCATCGTCCAGCTGGGTGGGACTGACCTCGCCTGGTTCCATTCCTATCCAGTCGTAGCCAGAGAATCTCCTGCAATGGCTTCTCTTCCCGCTCCTGCACCGTTACCTCTGGAGTCCCCCAAGGATCAATCCTTCGCCCCCTCCTATTTCTCATCTACAAGCTGCCCCTCGGCGACATCATCCAAAAACACAACATCAGGTTCCACATGTACGGTGATGACACCCAGCTCTACCTCATCACCACCTCCCTCCACCCCTCCACTGTCTGCGCTGCCTGAAGTCACAATTTCCTCCAGTTAAATATTGGGAAGACCAAAGCCATCGTCTCCTTGCCACACAATCCACCCCCTCCCCAGTTACTGCCTCTATTTGACCCTGAGATGAGCGTCCGACCCCATCTCCGCTCCATCACCAAGACCGCCTACCTCCACCTCCGTAACATCGCCCGTCTCCACCCCTGCCTCAGCTCCTCTGCTGCTGAAGCCCTCATCCATGCCTTTGTTTCCTATAGACTTAACTATTCTCATGTTCTCCTGGCCGGCCTCCCATCTTCCACCCTCCATAAACTTCAGCTCATCCAAAACTCTGCTGCCCGTATCCTAACTCGCACCGAGTCCCGTTCACCCATCACCCCTGTGCTCGCTGACCGACACTGGTTCCCGGTCCTGGAACACCTCGATTTTTAAATTCTCGTTCGCGTGTTTAACTCCACCCATGGCCTCGCCCTCCCTATCCCTGTCACCTCCTCCAGCCCTGCAGGCCGTTCCTCTGATTCTGGCCTCGTCCATGCCCCTCTGCCTTTGTCCCACCATTGGCAGCCGTGCCTTCAACCACCTATGCCTCATGCCCTAAACCTCTTGTCTCTCCAATTCATCTCCTCCTCAATACCCAGCTCTTTGACCAAACTTTTGGTCACCCCCGCCCCCAACATTACCTTCTCAGTTTTATTGATTCGGTCTCCCCGAAGTGCCCGGGGACGTTACTGTTGCTCTGTGAAAGGCGCTGTAAAAATGCTTGCTGTAGTAAGTGGCTCCCAGCGCGGGTATGAGAGGGGGAATTGAGGGGGAGTTGTGCGGGATCAATACTCATGCGTGTGGTGGCGAGGGAGAATGGGGTTAGGTACTGAGGTGGAGGTGGGCAGAGAGAAGGAGCGGTACGGTGGGAAGCAGCAAGTGGAGTTAGTGTGAGGGGAAGAAAGGGAGGGTAGAAAGGGAGGGCCCAGCAGGTGGGCTCACAGGCCGTCTCAATGAGTGACTGAAGGACAGTGTTCCTCAGACACTGACAGGAGCTGGGCCAAAACATCAGGAAGTGTTTAATTGACTGGGAGAAAACCAGTGTTATCACATCGATATCCACCCACAATGAGTCGGTTAGGGGCCACACCGCTCAAAGAAGCAAAGTGAGGAAGGTCAGTGGGTGACAGGGTAGGTCCAGGGTTCAGGAAGGAACATTCCAGATCCTGATCACTCACATTACCACATAGAGAGTCGGGAAACGGGCAGGTTTAACGGGGAGTGTACCAGCACAGTGATCAGGTGAACACACACTCATCTAGTGTAAACAGGTGTGTCAGGGCACTGCACTATCCAGTCAGAGAACACACACTCATCCAGTGTAGACAGGTGTGTCAGGGCACTGCACTATCCAGTCAGAGAACACACACTCATCCAGTGTAGACAGGTGTGTCAGGGCACTGCACTATCCAGTCAGAGAACACACACTCATCCAGTGTAGACAGGTGTGTCAGGACACTGCACTATCCAGTCAGAGAACACACACTCATCCAGTGTAGACAGGTGTGTCAGGGCACTGCAGTATCCAGTCATAGAACACACACTCATCCAGTGTAAACGGGTGTGTCAGGGCACTGCACTATCCAGTCAGAGAACACACACTCATCCAGTGTAAACGGGTGTGTCAGGGCACTGCGCTATCCAGTCAGAGAACACACACTCATCCAGTATAGACAGGTGTGTCAGGGCACTGCACTATCCAGTGAGAGAACACACACTCATCCAGTGTAAACAGGTGTGTCAGGGCACTGCACTATCCAGTGAGAGAACACACACTCATCCAGTGTAGACAGGTGTGTCAGGGCACTGCACTATCCAGTGAGAGAACACACACTCATCTAGTGTAGACAGGTGTGTCAGGGCACTGCACTATCCAGTGAGAGAACACACACTCATCCATTGTAGACAGGTGTGTCAGGGCACTGCACTATCCAGTGAGAGAACACATACTCATCCAGTGTAGACGGGTGTGTCAGGGCACTGCACTATCCAGTGAGAGAACACACACTCATCCAGTGTAAACGGGTGTGTCAGGGCACTGCACTATCCAGTGAGAGAACACACACTCATCCAGTGTAGATGGGTGTGTCAGGGCACTGCACTATCCAGTGAGAGAACACACACTCATCCAGTGTAGACAGGTGTGTCAGGGCACTGCACTATCCAGTGAGAGAACACACACTCATCCAGTGTAGACCGGTGTGTCAGGGCACTGCACTATCCAGTGAGAGAACACACACTCATCCAGTGTAGACAGGTGTGTCAGGGCACTGCACTAACCAGTGAGAGAACACACACTCATCCAGTGTAGACGGGTGTGTCAGGGCACTGCACTATCCAGTGAGAGAACACACACTCATCCAGTGTAGACAGGTGTGTCAGGGCACTGCACTATCCAGTGAGAGAACACATACTCATCCAGTGTCAAAGGGTGTGTCAGCGTGCTGCACTATCCAGTGAGAGAACACACACTCATCCAGTGTCAACGGGTGTGTCAGGGCACTGCACTATCCAGTGAGAGAACACACACTCATCCAGTGTAGACAGGTGTGTCAGGGCACTGCACTATCCAGTGAGAGAACACACACTCATCTAGTGTAGACAGGTGTGTCAGGGCACTGCACTAACCAGTGAGAGAACACACACTCATCCAGTGTAGACGGGTGTGTCAGGGCACTGCACTATCCAGTGAGAGAACACACACTCATCCAGTGTAGACAGGTGTGTCAGGGCACTGCACTATCCAGTGAGAGAACACACACTCATCCAGTGTAGACAGGTGTGTCAGGGCACTGCACTATCCAGTGAGAGAACACACACTCATCCAGTGTAAACAGGTGTGTCAGGGCACTGCACTATCCAGTGAGAGAACACACACTCATCCAGTATAAACAGGTGTGTCAGGGCACTGCACTATCCAGTGAGAGAACACACACTCATCCAGTGTAAACAGGTGTGTCAGGGCACTGCACTATCCAGTGAGAGAACACATACTCATCCAGTGTAGACAGGTGTGTCAGGGCACTGCACTATCCAGTGAGGGAACACACACTCATCCAGTGTAGACAGGTGTGTCAGGGCACTGCACTATCCAGTGAGGGAACACACACTCATCCAGTGTAGACAGGTGTGTCAGGGCACTGCACTATCCAGTGAGGGAACACACACTCACACAAACACACACTGGCTGGATCATAGGATGAGCGGAGATGAGGAATGGGGAGAGAGCAGGACGAGCAGTCTCTCTCTCTCTCTCTCTGGGTGTCAGATACAGCCAGGTATGTGGGGGGGCTCATTATTCACTTTCAGGTCAGAGGTTTTGTAGTTTCCGACACTGCAATCCCACCTCCTGACTCTCTCACCCTCGGGCCCGGTCAGAGGGCTGAACCCGCTGGGCCGAGGCCTGGTTACAGTGTTCTACAGAAGGCTTGGCTCCTTGAAGAGGCTTGGAACATCAGTGAAAGGATTTGATGGGTGACTGACTGAGCCCAGTCCCACAGGATAGGCTAGTAACGCGATCCATTTGCTTCTTTGAGTGTTTGAATCCGATTTGATAGTTGATTACTCCACACTACAGAGTGGGGGTTTATTGTGAACGCCACTCCTAACAGAAGCAAACTCCGAGGCACAGCACAGCACAGCACACAAACCCCACATGCAGCCGAATATTTACACTGGAGTCGCATCCATAGCTCAGGCAGTAGAGACCCCCACTGGAAGCAAGAGCTGTCTGTCAAAGGAATGAAGAGGTGAGCATGGAGCAGGAGAGAGAGAGAGAAACAAAGAGAGAGACAAGGAGAGAGAGGGAAAGAGAGAGAAACAAGGAGAGAGAGACAGAGAAACAGAGAAACAAGGAGAGGGAAAGAGAGAGAGAGAAACAAGGAGAGGGAAAGAGAGAGAGAGGAACAAGGAGAGGGAGAGAGACAGAGAAACAAGGAGAGAGAGGGAGAGAGAGGAGAGGAGAGGGAGAAGGAGAGGGAGGAGAAGGAGAGGGAGAGGGACGAGAGGGAGAGAGATGAGAGGGAGAAGGAGAGTGAGGAGAACATGAGGGAGAGAGACTAGAGGGAGAGGGATGAGAGGGAGGGGGAGAAGGAATGGGAGGGAGGGAGAGAGAGGGGGTGAGGGAGGAAATTAAATGGAAGAGGATGAGAGAGAGGGCGACGAGAGAAGCAAAGAAAGAGAGGGAGGGGGAGAGTGGGAGAGAGAAACAAATTGAGAGATTGAGGGAGAGACACAGAGGGAGAGAGGGCGAGAGATGGAGAAACAAAAGGAGAGAGAGGGAGGGAGCGAGGGAAGAAGAAAGGGGAGAGAGAAAGAGGGAGAGAGAAACAAAGCAACCGATTGAGGGAGAGGGAGAGAGATGGAGAGAGAGAGAGAGGGAGGGATAGAGAGGGAGGGATAGAGAGGGAGGGATAGAGAGGGAGGGATAGAGAGGGAGGGAGAAACAAGGGAGAGGGAGGAAAGAGAGAAACAAGGAGAGGGAGAGAGAAATGAGGGAGAGATAGGGAGAGAGAAACAAGGAGATAGGGAGAGGGAAAGAGAAACAAAGAGAGAGAGAAACTAGGAGAGAGCGGGAGAGTGGCAGTGAGAGGGAGAAAGAAACAAGGAGACGGAGAGAGAGAGAGAGAGGGGGCGAGAGAGAGGGGGAGAGAGAGAGAAACAAAGAGCAAGGGAGAGAGACAGAAAGAGGGTGAAAGAGAGAAACAAAGAGAGAGGGAGGGCGAGGGGCTACAGGGAGAGAGAGAAACAAAGCGAGAGGCTGTGGGCAAGGGAGAGAGAGAGACACACACACTGAGGGAGAGAGAGACCGAGGGAGAGAGAGAGAGAGACAGAGACAGAGGGGGAAAGAGGGGGGAGCGGGAGAGAGGGAGAGAGAGAAACAAAGCGAGAGACTGAGGGGAAGGGAGAGAGAGAGGGAGAGAGAGACAGAGAGACCGAGGGAGAGAGAGACCGAGGGAGAGAGAGACCGAGGGAGAGAGAGACCGAGGGAGAGAGAGACCGAGGGAGAGAAAGACCGAGGGAGAGAAAGACCGAGGGAGAGAGAGACAGAGAGACAGAGACATCAAGGGAGAGAGAGACCGAGGGAGAGAAAGACCGAGGGAGAGAGGGAGAGAGAGACAGAGAGACCAAGGGAGAGAGAGACTGAGGGAGAGAGAGAGACAGACAGACAGAGACAGAGGGGGAAAGAGGGGGGAGCAGGAGAGAGGGGGAGAGAGAAACAAAGCGAGAGACTGAGGGGAAGGGAGAGAGAGACAGAGAGACCGAGGGAGAGAAAGGGAGACAGAGACAGAGGAGGAAAGACGGGGGAGGGGGAGAGAGAAACAAAGAGAGGGAGGGCGAGAGGGAGAGAGAGGGAGAGAAACGGAGAGAGTGAGAGACGGAGAGAGGGAGAGAGAGCAAGAGAGGGAAAGTGGGAGAGAGAGCAAGAGAGGGAAAGAGACAGGGAGGAGAGAAACAAAGAAGGAGAGAGAGAGAGAGAAACAAAGAGAGAGAATGAGAGACAGGTAGAAAGTGAGAGGGAGAGAGAGAAACATAGGAAGAGTGAGAGAGAGGCAGAAGTAGAGAGAGGGAGGGTGCGAGAGAGAGAGAGAGAGCGAGAGTGAGGCAGAGATAGGGAGAGAGGGAGAGAGAGACAGGCAGAGCGAGAGAGACAGGCGGAGCGAGAGAGACACGCGGAGGGAGAGAGACACGCGGAGGGAGAGAGGCACGCGGAGGGAGAGAGACACGCGGAGGGAGAGAGACACGCTGAGGGAGAGAGACACGCTGAGGGAGAGAGACACGCGGAGGGAGAGAGACACGCGGAGGGAGAGAGACACGCGGAGGGAGAGAGACACGCGGAGGGAGAGAGACACGCGGAGGGAGAGAGACACGCGGAGGGAGAGAGACACGCGGAGGGAGAGACACACGCGGAGGGAGAGAGACACGCGGAGGGAGAGAGACACGCGGAGGGAGAGAGACACGCGGAGGGAGAGGGAAAGTGAGACAGGCAGTGAGAGAAAGAGGGCAAGGGGAAGAGGGCGAGTGGAGAGAGTGGAGAGAGAGGGGGAGAGATTAAAAAGAGGAAGGGAGACAGAGGGGGAGAGGGAGAAAGAGACAGGGAGAGAGATGGATTGGGAAAGAGAGACCGATGGGGAGAGAGAGAGACAGAGGGCGAGAATCAAAGAGATAGGGATACAGAGGGAGAGATACAGAGAGAGTTAATGAGAGTGAGACAGAGAGAGAGATGGAGACAGATAGAGAGACGGGGAGAGAGAGACAGAGGGAGAGAAAGGGAGAGAGAGACACACAGCAGGAGACAGGGAGAGAGAGGAAAACAAAGGCAGAAGGAGACAGGGGGAGAGAGGGAGATAGGGGGTGAGAGAGACAGGGGGAGAGAGGGAGATAGGGGGTGAGAGAGATAGGGAAAGAGAGATGGGGAGAGAGAGAGACACACACAGAGTGAAAGAGACAAAAAGGGAGAGAGTGGCAAAGAGAGAGAGTGGCCGAGGGAGAGAGGCAGAGAGGAAGAGAGATTGGAGTGAGAAAGAGGTTGAGGGAGAGAGAGAGGGAGAGAGAGAGAGGGAGCGAGAGAAGGAGAGAGGGAGAGTGGGAGAGGGAGAGAGAGACAGGAGGAGAGAGACAGAGGGAGGGAGAGAATGAGAGGGGGAGCGAGAGAAGGAGAGGGGGAGAAACATTAAAAAGAGGGAGGGAGAGATAGTGAGGGAGAGAGAGACAGAGGGAGAGAGTGAGAGAGAGAGTGGGAGAGGGAGAGAGAAAGATGGAGGGAGGGAGGGAGGGAGACAGGGAAAGAGTGAGGGAGAGGGGAGGGGGAGAGGGAGGTAGGGGGAAAGGGAGAGAGGGGGAGAAGGAGAAGGGAGAGACAGAGGGAGAGAGTGAGGGAGAGATAGAGGGAGAAGGGGATCGAGAGGGGAGAGAAAAATTAAAAAGGAGCGAGACAGAGGGAGAGGTAGAGAGGGAGAGGTAGCGAGAGAGGCAGAGGGAGAGGGAAAAATAGGAGAGAGTGGGAAAGATTGTGAGGGTGAGAGAGACAGAGGGAGTGAGGGAGAGAGAGGGTGTGGGAGAGAGAGAGACCGAAGGAGAGAGAGAGGGAGAGATACAGAATGAGGGAGGGAGAGAGAGAGTGGGAGAGAGAGAGTGGGAGGGAGAGAGTGGGAGGGAGAGAGTGGGAGGGAGAGAGTGGGAGGGAGAGAGAGAGAGAGTGGGAGAGGGAGAGAAAGGCAGATGGGGAGAGATAGATGGAGAGGGAGAAACAGGGAAAGAGAGGGAGAAACAAAGAGAGACAGAGGGAGAGAGGAGATAGAGAGAGGGAAAGAGCTCGGGAGAGAGAGGGAAGGATAGAGACAGAGGGATGGAGAGAGAGAGGGTAGGAAAGAGACAGAGTGAGAGAGAAAGCGAGAGAGAGGGAAACTAAGTGAGAGAGAGAGGGGATGTGAGAAACAATGAGAGAGAGGGAGAGAGTGAGAGGAAGAGAGGGAAAGTGAGAGGTAGAGAGAAAGGGAGAGAGAAACAAGGCGAGGGAGAAAATAAGGGGGACAGAGGGAGGGGGAAACAAGGAGAGAGGGAGAGAGAAACAAAGCGAGAGACTGAAGGGGGGAGAAAGAGGGAGAGAGAAACAAGGAGAGGCAAGGGGAGAGAGAGGGAGGGAGAGATTTGGAGGGAGAGAGGGAGGAAGAGAGGGAGGGAGAGAGGGAGGGAGAAACAAGGGGAGAGGGTGAGAGGGACAGGTAGAGAGGGAGAGAAACAAGGAGAGGGAGGGAGAAAGGGAGAGAATGTAGGGGAGAGAGAGGGAGAGAGAATCAAAGAGAGAGGGAGAGAGAGAGATAGATGGAGAGAGATGGGGAGAGAGCGAGATAGAGGGAATGAGGGACATAGAGGGAGAGAGGGACAGAGAGAGACAGTGAGAGAGACATTGGCAGAGAGAGACAGAGGGAGAGAGAGAGGCAGAGGGAGAGAGAGAGAGAGACAGAGAGAGAGAGAGAGAGAGACAGAGAGAGAGGGAGACAGAGAGAGAGGGAGACAGAGAGAGAGGGAGACAGAGAGAGAGGCAGAGGGAGAGAGAGAAACAGAGGGGGAGAGAGAGAGAGGGAGAGAGAGAGAGACAGAGGGAGACAGAGGGAGAGAGAGAGGCAGAGGGAGAGAGAGAGAGAGACAGAGAGAGAGAGAGAGACAGAGAGAGAGGGAGACAGAGAGAGAGGCAGAGGGAGAGAGAGAAACAGAGGGGGAGAGAGAGAGAGAGAGAGAGGGAGAGAGAGAGAGAGAGACAGAGGGAGACAGAGGGAGAGATAGAGGCACAGAAGGAGAGAGAGAGAGACCCAGAGGGAGAGAGTCGCATAGGGAGAGAGTCGCAGAGGGAGAGAGTCGCAGAGGGAGAGAGTCGCAGAGGGAGAGGGAGAGAGATAGTGAGAGAAAAAAGGCAGGGGGAGGGGGAGAGCGGCGAGAGTGGAGAGAGGTAAGGAGAGAGGGAGAGAGAGAAAAAAATTTAAAAGAGGGAGGGAGACAGAAGGAGTGATAGAGAGAGAGGGAGGGAGAGCAGGAGAGAGAGACAGGGTGACAGACAGGAAAGAGAGACAGGGAGACAGAGAGAGAATCAAAGAGATAGGGAGACAGAGGGAGAGAGAGAGAGATAGGGGAGAGAGCGAGATAGAGGGAGAGAGCGAGAGAGAGACAGGGGAGAGAGATAGAGGCAGAGAGAGACAGAGGGAGAGAGAGAGACAGAGGGAGAGAGAGAGACAGAGGGAGAGAGAGAGGCAGAGGGAGAGAGAGATAGAGGGAGAGATGGGGAGAAAGAATCAAAGAGAGAGAGGGAAAGATAGTGGAAGAGAGATTCACAGGGAGAGAGGGTGAGAGAGAGAAACAAAGAGGGAGAGGGAGGCACAGAGACACAGGGAGAGAGAGAGAGAGAGAGAGAGAGAGACAGAGGGAGAGGGAGAGATACATTGGGGGAGAGAGGGGAGAGAGAAACAAATAGAGAGAATGGGACAGAGAGAGAGAATGAGAGACAAAGCGAGGGAGGGAGAGAGTGACAGCAGGAGAGAGAGACAGAGGGAGAGAGAGAGACAGAGAAACAAAGAGAGAGAGTGGGAGAGAGATAGGGAGCGAGGGAGAGAGGAGTGAGAAACAAATAGCGAGAGGGAGGGAGAGAGAGAGAATGAGAGACTGGGAGAGAGGTAGAGAGAGATAGAGAAACAAAGAGACGGAGGAAGAGATTGACAGAGGGAGAGAGAGAAGCAGAGAGTAGGAGAGAGAGAGTGAGAGACAGGGAGGGAGAGAGAGAGAGAGTTAAGGAGAGAGGGAGGGAGAGGGAGACAGGGAGGGAGAGAGGCAGTTGGAGAGAGAGAGGGAGGCGAGAGAGAGAGAGAGGAGAGAGAGAGGAAGGAGAGAGAGAGGAAGGAGAGAGACACAGAGGGAGGAGAGAGAGACACAGAGGGAGGAGAGAGAGACAGAGGGGGAGACTCAGAGCGAGAGACACAGAGGATGAGAGTGACACAGAGGGAGAGAGAGAGACGCAGAGGGAGCAAGAGAGATGTAGAGGGAGCGAGAGAGATGCAGAGGGAGTGAGAGAGACACAGAGGGAGCGAGACGCAGAGGGAGAGAGACGCAGAGGGAGAGAGAGATGCAGAGGGAGAGAGAGAGACGCAGAGGGAGCAAGAGAGATGTAGAGGGAGCGAGAGAGACGCAGAGGGAGTGAGAGAGACACAGAGGGAGCGAGACGCAGAGGGAGAGAGACGCAGAGGGAGAGAGAGATGCAGAGGGAGAGAGACGCAGAGGGAGAGAGAGAGACACAGAGGGAGGAGAGAGAGACACAGAGGGAGGAGAGAGAGACAGAGGGGGAGACTCAGAGCGAGAGACACAGAGGATGAGAGTGACACAGAGGGAGAGAGAGAGACGCAGAGGGAGCAAGAGAGATGTAGAGGGAGCGAGAGAGATGCAGAGGGAGTGAGAGAGACACAGAGGGAGCGAGACGCAGAGGGAGAGAGACGCAGAGGGAGAGAGAGATGCAGAGGGAGAGAGAGAGACGCAGAGGGAGCAAGAGAGATGTAGAGGGAGCGAGAGAGACGCAGAGGGAGTGAGAGAGACACAGAGGGAGCGAGACGCAGAGGGAGAGAGACGCAGAGGGAGAGAGAGATGCAGAGGGAGAGAGACGCAGAGGGAGAGAGAGAGACACAGAGGGAGGAGAGAGAGACACAGAGGGAGGAGAGAGAGACAGAGGGGGAGACTCAGAGCGAGAGACACAGAGGATGAGAGTGACACAGAGGGAGAGAGACGCAGAGGGAGCAAGAGAGATGTAGAGGGAGCGAGAGAGACGCAGAGGGAGTGAGAGAGACGCAGAGGGAGCGAGACGCAGAGGGAGAGAGACGCAGAGGGAGAGAGAGATGCAGAGGGAGAGAGACGCAGAGGGAGAGAGAGACGCAGAGGGAGAGAGAGACGCAGAGGGAGAGAGAGACGCAGAGGGAGAGAGAGACGCAGAGGGAGAGAGAGACGCAGAGGGAGAGAGAGACGCAGAGGGAGAGAGACTCAGAGGGAGAGAGTGGCAGAGGGAGAGAGTGGCAGAGGGAGAGAGACAGTGAGAGAAAAAGTGCGAGGGGGAGAGGGACAATGGAGAGAGAGAGGGAGAGAGATAGGGAGACATAGGGAGAGATAGAGAGAAAGATATGGAGAGACAGAGCGTGAGACAGCAGGGGAGATGGAGACAGAGAGAGAGACAGGGGAGAGAGCGAGAGAGACGGGGAGAGCGCGAGAGAGACAGGGAGAGAGAGAGACAGAGGGAGAGAGAGAAGCAAATAGAGAGACAGTGAGAGAGAGAGACATAGGCAGAGAGAGAGAGAGACAGAGAGAGGGAGCGAGAGAGACAGAGGGAAAGAAAGACAGAGGGAGAGACAGATAGAGAGTGAGAGAGAAACAAAGAGATCGAGAGATAGAGGGTGAGAGAGAGACAGGGAGACAGCACGAGAGGGTGAGAGAGAGAAAAACAAAGAGAGAGAGAGGGAGAGAGAGACACAGAGACAGAGAGGGAGAGAGAGAGAGAGAGAGACAAAGCGAGAGAGAGACAGACGGAGATACAGAGGGAGAGATAGGAAAGGGAGAGATACAGTGGGAGGGAGAGGGGAGAGACAAACAAATAGAGAGAGGGTGGGAGAGAGAGAGAAACAAAGAGAGAAAGTGAGACAGAGAGAGAGAATGAGAGACTGGGAGAGAGGTAGAGAGAGATAGAGAAACAAAGAGAGGGAGGGAGAGAGTTACAGAGGGAGAGAGAGAGAGGGAGGGAGAGAGTGACAGAGGGAGAGAGACAGGGAGAGAGAGGGAGGGAGAAGAGAGGGAATGAGAGAGAAACAAAGCGAGAGACTGTTGGGGAGAAAGAGGGAGAGAGAAACAAGGAGAGGGAGGGCGAGAGAGGGAGGAAGAGAGGGACGGAGGAAGAGAGGGATGAAGAAAGTGAGGGAGAAAGGGAGGGAGAAACAAGAAGAGAGGGTGAGAGGGAGAGGGAGAGAGAGGCAGAGGGAGGGAGAGAGAGAGAGAGAAAAACAAGGAGAGGGAGGGAAAAGGAAGAGAATGCAGGGGAGAGAGAGAGGGGGACCATAAAGGAGATCTACTCATGGAGGCAGAGGGCATGGCTGAGGTACTAAATGAGGACTTTGCATCTGTCTTTACCAAGGAAGAAGATGCTGCCAGAGTCTCAGTAAAGGAAGATGCAGCTGAGATACTGGATGGGCTAAAAATTGATAAAAAGGAGGTACTAGAAAGGCGAGCTGTACTTAAAGTAGATAAGTCACCCGGTCCGGATGGGATGCATCCCAGGTTGCTGAGGGAAGTAAGGGTGGAAATTGTGGAGGTACTGGTCATAATCTTCCAAACATCCTTAGATACGGGGGTGGTGCCAGAGGACTGGAGAATTGCAAATGTTACACCCTTGTTCAAAAAAGGGTGTAAGGATAAACCCAGCAACTACAGGCCAGTCAGTTTAACCTCAGTGATGGGGAAACTTTTCGAAACGATAATCCGGGGCAGAATTAACAGCCACTTGGACAAGTGTGGATTGATTGGGAAAGTCAGCACGGATTTGTTAAAGGCAAATCGTGTTCAACTAACTTGATTGAGTTTTTTGATGAGGTAACAGAGAGGGTAGATGAGGGCAATGCAGTTGATGTGGTGTATGTGGACTTTCAAAAGGCGTTTGATAAAGTGCCGCGTGGTAGGCTTATCATCAAGATGGCGACCCATGGAATAAAGGGGCAGTAGCAACATGGATACAGAATTGGCTAAGGGGCAGGAAACAGAGAGTAGTGGTGAACGATTGTTTTTCGGACTGGAGGGAGGTGTACAGTGGTGTTCCCCAGGGGTCGGTGCTGGGACCACTGCTTTTCTTGATATGTATTAATGACTTGGACTTGGGTGTACAGGGCACAATTTCAAAATTTCCAAAACTTGGAAGTGTAGTGAACAGTGAGGAGGATAGTGATAGACTTCAAGAGGATATAGACAGGCTGGTGGAATGGGCGGACACGTGGCAGATGAAATTTAACGCAGAAAAATGCGAGGTGATACATTTCGGTAGGAAGATCGAGGAGAGGCAATATAAACTAAAGGGCACAACTCTAAAAGGGGTCCAGGAACAGAGAGATCTGGGGGTATATGTACACAAATCATTGAAGGTGGCAGGGCAGGTTGAGAAAGTGGTTAAAAAAGCATACAGGATCCTGGGCTTTAGAAATAGAGGCATAGAGTATAAAAGTAAGGAAGTCATGATGAACCTTTATAAAACACTGGTTCGGCCACAACTGGAGTATTGTGTCCAGTTCTGGGCACCACACTTTAGGAAAGATGTGAAGGCCTTAGAGAGGGTGCAGAAGAGATTTACTAGAATGATTCCAGGGAGGAGGGACTTCAGTTACATGGATAGACTGGAGAAGCTGGGGTTATTCTCCTTGGAACGGAGAAGGTTGAGAGATTTGATCGAGGTATTCAAAATCATGAAGGGTCTAGACAGAGTAAATAGAGAGAAACTGTTCCCATTGGCAGAAGGGTAAAGAACAAGAGGACATAGATTTAAGGTGATTGGCAAAAGAACCAAAGGTGACATGAGGAAAAACTTTTTTACACTGCAAGTGGTTAGGATCTGGATTGCACTGCCCGAGGGGGTGGTGGAGGCAGATTCAATCATGGCCTTCAAAAGGGAACTGGGTAAGTACTTGAAAGGAAAAAAATTTACAGGGCTACGGGGAAAGGGCGGGGGAGTGGGACTAGCTGGATTGCTCTGGCAGAGGGAGAGAGGCACAGAGGGAGAAAGACACATAGCGCGAGAGAGATGCAGAGGAGTAGAGAGAGAGGATGCTAAAGGGATCAAGGGATATGGGGTAAAAGCAGGAAAGGGTACTGAGTTAGACGATCAGCCATGATGGTATTGAATGGCGGAGCAGGCCCAAAGGGCCGAATGGCCTACTCTTGCTCCTATTTTCTATGTTTCTATGAGATGCAGAGGGAGATAGTGGCAGAGAGAGAGAGAGAGAGACAGTGTGAGAAAGAGGGCGAGCAGGAGAACAGAGAGGGAGAGAGAGAGGGAGAGAGAGAAACAAATAGAGAGAATGGGACAGAGAGAGAGAATGAGAGACAAAGCGAGGGAGGGAGAGAGTGACAGCAGGAGAGAGAGACAGAGGGAGAGAGAGAGACAGAGAAACAAAGAGAGAAAGTGGGAGAGAGATAGGGAGCGAGGGAGAGAGGAGTGAGAAACAAATAGCGAGAGGGAGGGAGAGAGAGAGAATGAGAGACTGGGAGAGAGGTAGAGAGAGATAGAGAAACAAAGAGACGGAGGAAGAGATTGACAGAGGGAGAGAGAGAAGCAGAGAGTAGGAGAGAGAGAGTGAGAGACAGGGAGGGAGAGAGAGAGAGAGTTAAGGAGAGAGGGAGGGAGAGGGAGACAGGGAGGGAGAGATGCAGTTGGAGAGAGAGAGGGAGGCGAGAGAGAGAGGAGAGAGAGAGGAAGGAGAGAGAGAGGAAGGAGAGAGACACAGAGGGAGGAGAGAGAGACACAGAGGGAGGAGAGAGAGACAGAGGGGGAGACTCAGAGCGAGAGACACAGAGGATGAGAGTGACACAGAGGGAGAGAGAGAGACGCAGAGGGAGCAAGAGAGATGTAGAGGGAGCGAGAGAGACGCAGAGGGAGTGAGAGAGACACAGAGGGAGCGAGACGCAGAGGGAGAGAGACGCAGAGGGAGAGAGAGATGCAGAGGGAGAGAGACGCAGAGGGAGAGAGAGAGACACAGAGGGAGGAGAGAGAGACACAGAGGGAGGAGAGAGAGACAGAGGGGGAGACTCAGAGCGAGAGACACAGAGGATGAGAGTGACACAGAGGGAGAGAGAGAGACGCAGAGGGAGCAAGAGAGATGTAGAGGGAGCGAGAGAGACGCAGAGGGAGTGAGAGAGACACAGAGGGAGCGAGACGCAGAGGGAGAGAGACGCAGAGGGAGAGAGAGATGCAGAGGGAGAGAGACGCAGAGGGAGAGAGAGACGCAGAGGGAGAGAGAGACGCAGAGGGAGAGAGAGACGCAGAGGGAGAGAGAGACGCAGAGGGAGAGAGAGACGCAGAGGGAGAGAGAGACGCAGAGGGAGAGAGACTCAGAGGGAGAGAGACTCAGAGGGAGAGAGTGGCAGAGGGAGAGAGACAGTGAGAGAAAAAGTGCGAGGGGGAGAGGGACAATGGAGAGAGAGAGGGAGAGAGATAGGGAGACATAGGGAGAGATAGAGAGAAAGATATGGAGAGACAGAGCGTGAGACAGCAGGGGAGATGGAGACAGAGAGAGAGACAGGGGAGAGAGCGAGAGAGACGGGGAGAGCGCGAGAGAGACAGGGAGAGAGAGAGACAGAGGGAGAGAGAGAAGCAAATAGAGAGACAGTGAGAGAGAGAGACATAGGCAGAGAGAGAGAGAGACAGAGAGAGGGAGCGAGAGAGACAGAGGGAAAGAAAGACAGAGAGAGAGACAGATAGAGAGTGAGAGAGAAACAAAGAGATCGAGAGATAG
Source organism: Heptranchias perlo (assembly GCF_035084215.1). NCBI lineage: Eukaryota > Metazoa > Chordata > Chondrichthyes > Hexanchiformes > Hexanchidae > Heptranchias > Heptranchias perlo. The sequence goes on along the minus strand of NW_027139309.1, from coordinate 54,426 downwards.
AGGGTGAGAGAGAGACAGGGAGACAGCACGAGAGGGTGAGAGAGAGAAAAACAAAGAGAGAGAGAGGGAGAGAGAGACACAGAGACAGAGAGGGAGAGAGAGAGAGAGAGACAAAGCGAGAGAGAGACAGACGGAGATACAGAGGGAGAGATAGGAAAGGGAGAGATACAGTGGGAGGGAGAGGGGAGAGACAAACAAATAGAGAGAGGGTGGGAGAGAGAGAGAAACAAAGAGAGAAAGTGAGACAGAGAGAGAGAATGAGAGACTGGGAGAGAGGTAGAGAGAGATAGAGAAACAAAGAGAGGGAGGGAGAGAGTTACAGAGGGAGAGAGAGAGAGGGAGGGAGAGAGTGACAGAGGGAGTGACAGAGGGAGAGAGACAGGGAGAGAGAGGGAGGGAGAAGAGAGGGAATGAGAGAGAAACAAAGCGAGAGACTGTTGGGGAGAAAGAGGGAGAGAGAAACAAGGAGAGGGAGGGCGAGAGAGGGAGGAAGAGAGGGACGGAGGAAGAGAGGGATGAAGAAAGTGAGGGAGAAAGGGAGGGAGAAACAAGAAGAGAGGGTGAGAGGGAGAGGGAGAGAGAGGCAGAGGGAGGGAGAGAGAGAGAGAGAAAAACAAGGAGAGGGAGGGAAAAGGAAGAGAATGCAGGGGAGAGAGAGAGGGGGACCATAAAGGAGATCTACTCATGGAGGCAGAGGGCATGGCTGAGGTACTAAATGAGGACTTTGCATCTGTCTTTACCAAGGAAGAAGATGCTGCCAGAGTCTCAGTAAAGGAAGATGCAGCTGAGATACTGGATGGGCTAAAAATTGATAAAAAGGAGGTACTAGAAAGGCGAGCTGTACTTAAAGTAGATAAGTCACCCGGTCCGGATGGGATGCATCCCAGGTTGCTGAGGGAAGTAAGGGTGGAAATTGTGGAGGTACTGGTCATAATCTTCCAAACATCCTTAGATACGGGGGTGGTGCCAGAGGACTGGAGAATTGCAAATGTTACACCCTTGTTCAAAAAAGGGTGTAAGGGTAAACCCAGCAACTACAGGCCAGTCAGTTTAACCTCAGTGGTGGGGAAACTTTTAGAAACGATAATCCGGGGCAGAATTAACAGTCACTTGGACAAGTATGGATTGATTGGGAAAGTCAGCACGGATTTGTTAAAGGCAAATCGTGTTCAACTCACTTGATTGAGTTTTTTGATGAGGTAACAGAGAGGGTAGATGAGGGCAATGCAGTTGATGTGGTGTATGTGGACTTTCAAAAGGCGTTTGATAAAGTGCCGCGTGGTAGGCTTATCATCAAGATGGCGACCCATGGAATAAAGGGGCAGTAGCAACATGGATACAGAATTGGCTAAGGGGCAGGAAACAGAGAGTAGTGGTGAACGATTGTTTTTCGGATTGGAGGGAGGTGTACAGTGGTGTTCCCCAGGGGTCGGTGCTGGGACCACTGCTTTTCTTGATATGTATTAATGACTTGGACTTGGGTGTACAGGGCACAATTTCAAAATTTCCAAAACTTGGAAGTGTAGTGAACAGTGAGGAGGATAGTGATAGACTTCAAGAGGATATAGACAGGCTGGTGGAATGGGCGGACACGTGGCAGATGAAATTTAACGTAGAAAAATGCGAGGTGATACATTTCGGTAGGAAGATCGAGGAGAGGCAATATAAACTAAAGGGCACAACTCTAAAAGGGGTCCAGGAACAGAGAGATCTGGGGGTATATGTACACAAATCATTGAAGGTGGCAGGGCAGGTTGAGAAAGTGGTTAAAAAAGCATACAGGATCCTGGGCTTTATAAATAGAGGCATAGAGTATAAAAGTAAGGAAGTCATGATGAACCTTTATAAAACACTGGTTCGGCCACAGCTGGGATATTGTGTCCAGTTCTGGGCACCACACTTTAGGAAAGATGTGAAGGCCTTAGAGAGGGTGCAGAAGAGATTTACTAGAATGATTCCAGGGAGGAGGGACTTCTGTTACATGGATAGACTGGAGAAGCTGGGGTTGTTCTCCTTGGAACGGAGAAGGTTGAGAGGAGATTTGATCGAGATATTCAAAATCATGAAGGGTCTAGACAGAGTAAATAGAGAGAAACTGTTCCCATTGGCAGAAGGGTAAAGAACAAGAGGACATAGATTTAAGGTGATTGGCAAAAGAACCAAAGGTGACATGAGGAAAAACTTTTTTACACTGCAAGTGGTTAGGATCTGGATTGCACTGCCCGAGGGGGTGGTGGAGGCAGATTCAATCATGGCCTTCAAAAGGGAACTGGGTAAGTACTTGAAAGGAAAAAAATTTACAGGGCTACGGGGAAAGGGCGGGGGAGTGGGACTAGCTGGATTGCTCTGGCAGAGGGAGAGAGGCACAGAGGGAGAAAGACACATAGCGCGAGAGAGATGCAGAGGAGTAGAGAGAGAGGATGCTAAAGGGATCAAGGGATATGGGGTAAAAGCAGGAAAGGGTACTGAGTTAGACGATCAGCCATGATGGTATTGAATGGCGGAGCAGGCCCAAAGGGCCGAATGGCCTACTCTTGCTCCTATTTTCTATGTTTCTATGAGATGCAGAGGGAGATAGTGGCAGAGAGAGAGAGAGAGAGACAGTGTGAGAAAGAGGGCGAGCAGGAGAACAGAGAGGGAGAGAGAGAGGGAGAGAGAGAAACAAATAGAGAGAATGGGACAGAGAGAGAGAATGAGAGACAAAGCGAGGGAGGGAGAGAGTGACAGCAGGAGAGAGAGACAGAGGGAGAGAGAGAGACAGAGAAACAAAGAGAGAGAGTGGGAGAGAGATAGGGAGCGAGGGAGAGAGGAGTGAGAAACAAATAGCGAGAGGGAGGGAGAGAGAGAGAATGAGAGACTGGGAGAGAGGTAGAGAGAGATAGAGAAACAAAGAGACGGAGGAAGAGATTGACAGAGGGAGAGAGAGAAGCAGAGAGTAGGAGAGAGAGAGTGAGAGACAGGGAGGGAGAGAGAGAGAGAGTTAAGGAGAGAGGGAGGGAGAGGGAGACAGGGAGGGAGAGAGGCAGTTGGAGAGAGAGAGGGAGGCGAGAGAGAGAGAGAGGAGAGAGAGAGGAAGGAGAGAGAGAGGAAGGAGAGAGACACAGAGGGAGGAGAGAGACACAGAGGGAGGAGAGAGAGACAGAGGGGGAGACTCAGAGCGAGAGACACAGAGGATGAGAGTGACACAGAGGGAGAGAGAGAGACGCAGAGGGAGCAAGAGAGATGTAGAGGGAGCGAGAGAGACGCAGAGGGAGTGAGAGAGACACAGAGGGAGCGAGACGCAGAGGGAGAGAGACGCAGAGGGAGAGAGAGATGCAGAGGGAGAGAGACGCAGAGGGAGAGAGAGAGACACAGAGGGAGGAGAGAGAGACACAGAGGGAGGAGAGAGAGACAGAGGGGGAGACTCAGAGCGAGAGACACAGAGGATGAGAGTGACACAGAGGGAGAGAGAGAGACGCAGAGGGAGCAAGAGAGATGTAGAGGGAGCGAGAGAGACGCAGAGGGAGTGAGAGAGACACAGAGGGAGCGAGACGCAGAGGGAGAGAGACGCAGAGGGAGAGAGAGATGCAGAGGGAGAGAGACGCAGAGGGAGAGAGAGACGCAGAGGGAGAGAGAGACGCAGAGGGAGAGAGAGACGCAGAGGGAGAGAGAGACGCAGAGGGAGAGAGAGACGCAGAGGGAGAGAGAGACGCAGAGGGAGAGAGAGACGCAGAGGGAGAGAGACTCAGAGGGAGAGAGACTCAGAGGGAGAGAGTGGCAGAGGGAGAGAGACAGTGAGAGAAAAAGTGCGAGGGGGAGAGGGACAATGGAGAGAGAGAGGGAGAGAGATAGGGAGACATAGGGAGAGATAGAGAGAAAGATATGGAGAGACAGAGCGTGAGACAGCAGGGGAGATGGAGACAGAGAGAGAGACAGGGGAGAGAGCGAGAGAGACGGGGAGAGCGCGAGAGAGACAGGGAGAGAGAGAGACAGAGGGAGAGAGAGAAGCAAATAGAGAGACAGTGAGAGAGAGAGACATAGGCAGAGAGAGAGAGAGACAGAGAGAGGGAGCGAGAGAGACAGAGGGAAAGAAAGACAGAGAGAGAGACAGATAGAGAGTGAGAGAGAAACAAAGAGATCGAGAGATAGAGGGTGAGAGAGAGACAGGGAGACAGCACGAGAGGGTGAGAGAGAGAAAAACAAAGAGAGAGAGAGGGAGAGAGAGACACAGAGACAGAGAGGGAGAGAGAGAGAGAGAGACAAAGCGAGAGAGAGACAGACGGAGATACAGAGGGAGAGATAGGAAAGGGAGAGATACAGTGGGAGGGAGAGGGGAGAGACAAACAAATAGAGAGAGGGTGGGAGAGAGAGAGAAACAAAGAGAGAAAGTGAGACAGAGAGAGAGAATGAGAGACTGGGAGAGAGGTAGAGAGAGATAGAGAAACAAAGAGAGGGAGGGAGAGAGTTACAGAGGGAGAGAGAGAGAGGGAGGGAGAGAGTGACAGAGGGAGTGACAGAGGGAGAGAGACAGGGAGAGAGAGGGAGGGAGAAGAGAGGGAATGAGAGAGAAACAAAGCGAGAGACTGTTGGGGAGAAAGAGGGAGAGAGAAACAAGGAGAGGGAGGGCGAGAGAGGGAGGAAGAGAGGGACGGAGGAAGAGAGGGATGAAGAAAGTGAGGGAGAAAGGGAGGGAGAAACAAGAAGAGAGGGTGAGAGGGAGAGGGAGAGAGAGGCAGAGGGAGGGAGAGAGAGAGAGAGAAAAACAAGGAGAGGGAGGGAAAAGGAAGAGAATGCAGGGGAGAGAGAGAGGGGGACCATAAAGGAGATCTACTCATGGAGGCAGAGGGCATGGCTGAGGTACTAAATGAGGACTTTGCATCTGTCTTTACCAAGGAAGAAGATGCTGCCAGAGTCTCAGTAAAGGAAGATGCAGCTGAGATACTGGATGGGCTAAAAATTGATAAAAAGGAGGTACTAGAAAGGCGAGCTGTACTTAAAGTAGATAAGTCACCCGGTCCGGATGGGATGCATCCCAGGTTGCTGAGGGAAGTAAGGGTGGAAATTGTGGAGGTACTGGTCATAATCTTCCAAACATCCTTAGATACGGGGGTGGTGCCAGAGGACTGGAGAATTGCAAATGTTACACCCTTGTTCAAAAAAGGGTGTAAGGGTAAACCCAGCAACTACAGGCCAGTCAGTTTAACCTCAGTGGTGGGGAAACTTTTAGAAACGATAATCCGGGGCAGAATTAACAGTCACTTGGACAAGTATGGATTGATTGGGAAAGTCAGCACGGATTTGTTAAAGGCAAATCGTGTTCAACTCACTTGATTGAGTTTTTTGATGAGGTAACAGAGAGGGTAGATGAGGGCAATGCAGTTGATGTGGTGTATGTGGACTTTCAAAAGGCGTTTGATAAAGTGCCGCGTGGTAGGCTTATCATCAAGATGGCGACCCATGGAATAAAGGGGCAGTAGCAACATGGATATAGAATTGGCTAAGGGGCAGGAAACAGAGAGTAGTGGTGAACGATTGTTTTTCGGATTGGAGGGAGGTGTACAGTGGTGTTCCCCAGGGGTCGGTGCTGGGACCACTGCTTTTCTTGATATGTATTAATGACTTGGACTTGGGTGTACAGGGCACAATTTCAAAATTTCCAAAACTTGGAAGTGTAGTGAACAGTGAGGAGGATAGTGATAGACTTCAAGAGGATATAGACAGGCTGGTGGAATGGGCGGACACGTGGCAGATGAAATTTAACGTAGAAAAATGCGAGGTGATACATTTCGGTAGGAAGATCGAGGAGAGGCAATATAAACTAAAGGGCACAACTCTAAAAGGGGTCCAGGAACAGAGAGATCTGGGGGTATATGTACACAAATCATTGAAGGTGGCAGGGCAGGTTGAGAAAGTGGTTAAAAAAGCATACAGGATCCTGGGCTTTATAAATAGAGGCATAGAGTATAAAAGTAAGGAAGTCATGATGAACCTTTATAAAACACTGGTTCGGCCACAGCTGGGATATTGTGTCCAGTTCTGGGCACCACACTTTAGGAAAGATGTGAAGGCCTTAGAGAGGGTGCAGAAGAGATTTACTAGAATGATTCCAGGGAGGAGGGACTTCAGTTACATGGATAGACTGGAGAAGCTGGGGTTGTTCTCCTTGGAACGGAGAAGGTTGAGAGGAGATTTGATCGAGATATTCAAAATCATGAAGGGTCTAGACAGAGTAAATAGAGAGAAACTGTTCCCATTGGCAGAAGGGTAAAGAACAAGAGGACATAGATTTAAGGTGATTGGCAAAAGAACCAAAGGTGACATGAGGAAAAACTTTTTTACACTGCAAGTGGTTAGGATCTGGATTGCACTGCCCGAGGGGGTGGTGGAGGCAGATTCAATCATGGCCTTCAAAAGGGAACTGGGTAAGTACTTGAAAGGAAAAAAATTTACAGGGCTACGGGGAAAGGGCGGGGGAGTGGGACTAGCTGGATTGCTCTGGCAGAGGGAGAGAGGCACAGAGGGAGAAAGACACATAGCGCGAGAGAGATGCAGAGGAGTAGAGAGAGAGGATGCTAAAGGGATCAAGGGATATGGGGTAAAAGCAGGAAAGGGTACTGAGTTAGACGATCAGCCATGATGGTATTGAATGGCGGAGCAGGCCCAAAGGGCCGAATGGCCTCCTCTTGCTCCTATTTTCTATGTTTCTATGAGATGCAGAGGGAGATAGTGGCAGAGAGAGAGAGAGAGAGACAGTGTGAGAAAGAGGGCGAGCAGGAGAACAGAGAGGGAGAGAGAGAGGGAGAGAGAGAAAAATATTAAGAAGAGGGAGGGAGACAGAGGGAGGGAGAGAAGGAGAGAGAGACAGGGAGAGAGACAGACAGGGGAGAGAGAGAGAGACAGGGAGAGAAAGAGGGCGAGCAGGAGAGTGGAGAGGGAGAGGGAGAGAGAGAAAAAAATTCAAAAGAGGGAGGGAGACAGAGGGAGAGATAGGGAGGGAGGGGGAGAGAGACAGGGAGAGAGAAAGAAGGGGAGAGAGAGAGGCAGAGGGAGAGAAACAGAGGGGGAGAATCAAAGAGATAGGGAGACAGAGGGAGAGATAGAGAGAGGGTTAGGGAGGGAGTGAGACAGAGGGCAAGATGGTAGAGGGAGAGTGAGACAGGGGAGAAAGAGGGAGAGAGACAGATAGAGGGAGAGAGAGACACACAGTGAGAGACAGGTAGAGATAGGGAGATAGAGAGAGATAGGGAGAGAGAGTTTGAGAGAGTGAGAGTGAGAGATGGGGGAGAGAGAGACAGAGAGAGACACAGAGGGAGAGAGTGGCAGAGGGAGAGAGACAGACAGAGAGAGACAGACAGAGAGAGAGGAAGAGAGAGAGTGAGAGAGGGAGAGGAGAGAGAGAGGGAGAGATAGAGAGGGAGAGAGTGGCAGAGGGAGAGAGACAGACAGAGAGAGAGGAAGAGAGAGAGTGAGAGAGGGAGAGGAGAGAGAGAGGGAGAGATAGAGAGGGAGAGAGAGAGGTAGCAAGAGAGACAGAGGGAGAGGGAAAAACAGAGGGGGAGAGACAGAGGGAGAGGGGAAAACAGAGGGAGAGGGATAGAGGGGGAGAGAGAGGGAGAGAAAGAGTGGGACAGAGTAAGAGAGAGATAGAGGGAGAGAGACAGAGAGAGGGAGAGATTGGGAGATGGAGAGAGAGAGAGAGAGAGACAGAAACAGAGGGAGAGAGACAGCAGGAGAGTGAGTAACAGAGGGAGAGAGAAGGAGAGAGAAACAGAGACACAGAGGGAGAGAGAAAGGGAGTGAGACAGGGAGAGGAAGAGGGGGAGGGGGAGAAAGAGAGGGAGAGAGAGGGAGAAAAATTAAAAAGAAAGAGGGAGATAGAGGGAGAGGTAGAGAGGGAGAGAGAGGTGGCGAGAGAGGAAGAGGGAATGGGAAAAGCAGGGGGAGAGTTTTCTTTTATTCATTCACGGGATGTGGGCGTCGCTGGCAAGGCCAGCATTTATTGCCCATCCCTAATTGCCCTTGAGAAGGTGGTGGTGAGCCGCCTTCTTGAACCGCTGCAGTCCGTGTGGTGAAGGTTCTCCCACAGTGCTGTTCGGAAGGGAGTTCCAGGATTTTGACCCAGTGATGATGAACGAACGGTGATATATTTCCAGGTCAGGATGGTGTGTGACTTGGAGGGGAACGTGCAGGTGGTGTTGTTCCCATGTGCCTGCTGCCCTTGTCCTTCTAGGTGGTAGAGGTCGCGGATTTGGGATGGTACACACTGCAGCCACGGTGCGCTGGTGGTGAAGGGAGTGAATGTTTAGGGTGGTGGATGGGGTGCCAATCAAGCAGGCTGCTTTGTCCTGAATGGTGTCGAGCTTCTTGAGTGTTGTTGGAGCTGCACTCATCCAGGCAAGTGGAGAGTATTCCATCACACTCCTGACTTGTGCCTTGTAGATGGTGGAAAGGCTTTGGGGAGTCAGGAGGTGAGTCACTCACCGCAGGATACCCAGCCTCTGACCTGCTCTTGCAGCCACAGTATTTATGTGGCTGGTCCAGTTAAGTTTCTGGTCAATGGTGACCCCCAGGATGTTGATGGTGGGGGATTCGGCAATGGTAATGCCATTGAATGTCAAGAGGAGGTGGTTAGACTCTCGCCTGTTGGAGATGGTCATTGCATAGCACTTGTCTGGCGCAAATGTTACTTGCCACTTATCAACCCAAGCCTGGATGTTGTCCAGGTCTTGCTGCATGCGGGCACGGACTGCTTCATTATCTGAGGGGTAGCGAATGGAACTGAACACTGTGCAATCATCAGCGAACATCCCCATTTCTGACTTTATGATGGAGGGAAAGTCATTGATGAAGCAGCTGAAGATGGTTGGGCCTAGGACACTGCCCTGAGGAACTCCTGCAGCAATGTCCTGGGGCTGAGATGATTGGCCTCCAACAACCACTACCATCTTCCTTTGTGCTAGGTATGACTCCAGCCACTGGAGAGTTTTCCCCCTGATTCCCATTGACTTCAATTTTACTAGGGCTCCTTGGTGCCACACTCAGTCAAATGCTGCCTTTATGTCAAGGGCAGTCACTCTCACCTCACCTCTGGAATTCAGCTCTTTTGTCCATATTTGGACCAAGGCTGTTATGAGGTCTGGAGCCGAGTGGTCCTGGCGGAACCCAAACTGAGCATCGGTGAGCAGGTTATTGGTGAGTAAGTGCCGCTTGATAGCACTGTCGACGACACCTTCCATCACTTTGCTGATGATTGAGAGTAGACTGGTGGGGCGGTAATTGGTCGGATTGGATTTGTCCTGCTTTTTGTGGACAGGACATACCCTGGCAATTTTCCACATTGTCGGGTAGATGCCAGTGTTGTATCTGTACTGGAACAGCTTCTTGGCTAGAGGCGCAGCTAGTTCTGGAGCACAAGTCTTCAAGCACTATAGCTGGGATGTTGTCGGGGCCCATAGCCTTTGCTGTATCCAGTGCACTCAGCCGTTTCCTGATATCACGTGGAGTGAATCGAATTGGCTGAAGACTGACTTCTGTGATGGTGGGGATATCGGGAGGAGGCCGAGATGGATCATCCACTCGACACTTCTGGCTGAAGATGGTTGCAAACGCTTCAGCCTTGTCACGTGCTGGACTCCGCCATCGTTGAGGATGGGGATGTTTACAGAGCCTCCTCCTCCCGTTAGTTGTTTAATTGTCCACCACCATTCACGACTGGATGTGGCAGAGCTTTGATTTGATCCGTTGGTTGTGGAATCGCTTAGCTCTGTCTATAGCATGTTGCTTCCGCTGTTTAGCATGCATGTCGTCCTGAGTTGTAGCTTCACCAGGTTGGCACCTCATTTTTAGGTACGCCTGCTGCTGCTCCTGGCATGCTCTTCTACACTCCTCATTGAACCAGGGTTGATCCCCTGGCTTGAGCGAGGAATATGCCAGGCCATGAGGTTACAGATTGTGCTGGAATACAATTCTGCTGCTGCTGATGGCCCACAGCGCCTCATGGATGCCCAGTTTCGAGCTGCTAGATCTGTTCTGAATCTATCCCATTTAGCACAGTGGTAGTGCCACACAACACGTTGGATGGTGTCCTCAGTGTGAAGATGGGACTTCATCTCCACGAGGACTGTGCGGTGGTCACTCCTACCAATACTGTCATGGACAGATGCATCTGCGACAGGTAGATTGGTGAGGACGAGGTCAAGTAAGTTTTTCCCTCGTGTTGGTTCGCTCACCACCTGCCGCAGGCCCAGTCTCGCAGCTATGCCCTTCAGGACTCAGCCAGCTCGGTCTGTAATGGTGCTACCGAGCCACTCTTGGTGATGGACATTGAAGTCCCCCACCCAGAGTACATTCTGTGCCTTTGCTACCCTTAGTGCTTCCTCCAAATGGTGCTCAACATGGAGGAGGACTGATTCATCAGCTGAGGGAGGACGGTAGGTGGTAATCAGCAGGAGGTTACCTTGCCCATGTTTGACCTGATGCCATGAGATTCCATGGGGTCCAGGGTCAATGTTGAGGACTCCCAGGACTCCCTCCTGACTGTATATCACTGTACCACCACCTCTGGTGGGTCTGTCCTGCCGGTGGGACAGGACATACCCAGGGATGGTGATGGAAGAGTCTGGGACGTTGGCTGAAAGGTATGATTCTGTGAGTATCGCTATGTCAGGTGTTGCTTAACTGGTCTGTGGGACAGCTCTCCCAATTTTGGCACAAGTCCCCAGATATTAGTGAGGAGGACTTTGCAGGGTCGTCTGGGCTTGGTGTTTTGCCGTTGTCGTGTCCGGTGCCTGGTGGTCCGATGCCGGGTGGTCCGTCCGGTTTTATTCTTATTATGACTTTTTGTAGTGAGATTTTACAACTGAGTGGCTTGCTGGGCCATTTCAGAGGGTGATTAAGAATCAACCACATTGCTGTGGGTCTGGAGTCACATATAGGCCAGACCGGGTAAGGGCGGCAGGTTTCCTTCCCGAAAGGACATTAGTGAACTGGATGGGTTTTTATGACAATCCGGTAGCTTCATGGCCATCATTACTGATACTAGTGTTTTTTTATTCCAGATTTTATTTAATTAACTGAATTTAAATTCCCCAGCTGCCGTGGTGGGATTTGAACTCATGATTCTGGATTATTAGTCCAGTAACATAACCACTATGCTACCGTACTCTTAGAATGAGGGAGAGAGGGAGAGTGGGAGAGGGAGAGAGACAGAGGGAGAGAGAATGGGAGGGAGAGAGAGTGGGAGAGGGAGAGAGAGAGAGGGAGAAAGAGAGAGAGAGAGAGCCAGAGGGAGAGACACAGAGGGAGAGAGACAGAGGGAGAAACAAAGAGAGAGAGAGAGAGCGAGAGAGATAGGGAGACAGAGGAAGAGAGGGAGAGAGATAGAGAGAGAGGGAAAGATGGAGAGAGAGGGAGGGAGTCAGGGAGAGAGAGAGAGAGAGAGAGAGAGAGGCAGAGGAAGAGAGAGAGGCAGAGGAAGAGAGAGAGGGGGGAGAGTGAAGAAGGGAGAGAGACCAAGGAAGAGGGAGAGAAAGTGACAGCGATAGAGAGGGAGAGATGGAGAGAGGGAGAGATAGAGAGTGACAGCGAGAGTGATGGAGAGACAGCGAGATAGAGGGACAGCGAGAGACAGGGAGCGAGACACACACAGAGAGGGGGAGCGAGAGAGTGAGAAGCAAAGATAGAGAGAGAGTGAGATGGGGGAGAAAGGGAAAGGGAGAGAGACAGAGTGAGAGAGAGAGAGAGAGACAGAGAGAGCGCGTGTCAGAGAGAGAAACAGGGAGAGAGAGGTAGGGAGGGAGTGGGAGAGAGAAAGAGAGAAAGGGAGGGGCAGAGTGGCAGAGAGAGAGGGAGTCAGAGGGAGAGAGAGTGACAGAGTGACAGAGAGGGAGAGAGACACAAACATAGAGGAGAGGGAGAGAGAAAGGATGAGGGAGAGAGGGAATCAGAGATGAAGTATGCACAGAGGAAGCCCTTATACACACAGACACCAAAACACACACATTTTCTCACAAACACAAATGTGCGCCCACACTCACACCCACTCTCTCCCTTGGACCGACGTTCTGGGTATCTGATTCTCACAGCCTGGCCCATGTGAACTTCGCTGGTCCCAGGGGTCAGTCGGGCTGGGCCTGGATACACTGGGCTTCCCTGCCCCCCCACCAGGGTCCTGTGTTACACCCACCCCGGGTACACTGAGCCCCCCACCAGGGTCCCGTGTTCCACCCACCCCGGGTACACTGAGCCCCCCACCAGGGTCCTGTGTTACACCCACCCCGGGTACACTGAGCCCCCCACCAGGGTCCCGTGTTCCACCCACCCCGGGTACACTGAGCCCCCCACCAGGGTCCCGTGTTCCACCCACCCCGGGTACACTGAGCCCCCCACCAGGGTCCCGTGTTCCACCCACCCCGGGTACACTGAGCGCCCCCCCCCAGGGTCCCGTATTCGATCCGGGTATACTGAGCACCCCCCCAGGGTCCCGTGTTACACCCGGGTATACTGAGCCCCCCCCCAGGGTCCTGAGTTACACCCGGGTATACTGAGCCCCCCCAGGGTCCCGTGTTCCATCCGGGTATACTGAGCCCCCCCCCAGGGTCCCGTATTCCATCCGGGTATACTGAGCCCCCCCCCAGGGTCCCGTATTCCATCCGGGTATACTGAGCCCCCCCCCAGGGTCCCGTATTCCATCCGGGTATACTGAGCACCCCCCCAGGGTCCCGTGTTACACCCGGGTATACTGAGCCCCCCAGGGTCCCGTGTTCCACCCGGGTATACTGAGCCCCCCCCAGGGTCCGGTGTTACACCCGGGTATACTGAGCCCCCCCCAGGGTCCCGTGTTACACCCCGGGTAGACTGAGCCCCCCCCAGGGTCAGGAGTTACACCCGGGTATACTGAGCCCCCCCCAGGGTCCCGTGTTACACCCGGGTATACTGAGCACCCCCCCAGGGTCCGGAGTTACACCCGGGTATACTGAGCCCCCCCCCCAGGGTCCGGAGTTACACCCGGGTATACTGAGCCCCCCCCAGGGTCCCGTGTTCCACCCGGGTATACTGAGCACCCCCCCAGGGTCCGGAGTTACACCCGGGTATACTGAGCCCCCCCCAGGGTACGGTGTTACACCCACCCCGGGTACACTGAGCTACCCCCCAGGATCCTTGTTACACCCACCCTGCCCACAGGACCCCCTGTGGGCACATTAAATTCCCACTGGATGGTATGATTCAAAGCCTGGGGCCAGTAAGGATTGTCCCAAACCCATTGATCACCCCCACTCTCCCTCCACTACTCCCCCCCACAGACGAGCAGCTGCCCTTGGCCCAGCACTTGCCAGTGACCCCAGCAGCTGGGCTAAGGAGGGCCAACAGCCAATGGGAGACATCCCAGACAGCAAGCCCCTGGGAGTGCCTGTGGCTACACATTCAAACAATTGGCACAAAGACGGGCTGGGAGACATCACAAACCAGCACAGACCAGCACGGGCCAGCACACACCAGCACGGGCCAGCACACACCAGCACGGGCCAGCACACACCAGCACGGGCCAGCACACACCAGCACGGGCCAGCACACATCTGCATAGGTCAGCACACGCCAGCACAGGACAGCACGGGCCAGCACACATCAGCACGGGCCAGCACACATCAGCACGGGCCAGCACACATCAGCACGGGCCAGCACACATCAGCACGGGCCAGCACGGGCCAGCACACATCTGCATAGGTCAGCACACACCAGCACAGGCCAGCACACATCTGCATAGATCAGCACACATCTGCACAGGCCAGCACACATCTGCACAGGCCAGCACACATCTGCACAGGCCAGCACACATCTGCACAGGCCAGCACACATCTGCACAGGCCAGCACACATCTGCACAGGCCTGCACAGGCAGAATGAGCAGATCCTTTCATGAACAAAGAACAACTGGATTCTCATCTGAGAACAGTGGTGGGCTTGGGTTGGAAACCCTTCCTCCCAGCTCAGCTCAGTGAGTACAATGAGACATGAGCACAGCTGATATAACGAGTACTTCACACACACACTCATCTCAGAACAGAGTGAGGGAACCCAGCAATCAGTCGCCTCGAGTTTACACCAATCATCAGGTCCAGACCTCCACAAGGCATCTCTGCTCCAAACTACCATCACATACGTGTTACCTGAGTAAACCACTGCCTCCTCAACCAGGTCCACACACTACAAACCCCCGGGCCCTCACCGGGCACGACCATCACCGGGCACGGTCAGCACCGGGCACGGTCAGCACCGGGCACGGTCAGCACCGGGCACGCCCTCACCAGGCACGACCCTCACTAGACACAGTTATCACCAGGCACGGCCCTCACGGGGCACGGCCCTCACGGGGCACGGTCAGCACCGGGCACGTCCTCACCGGGCACGGTCATCACCGGGCACGGTCATCACCAGGCACGCTCTCACTGGGCACGGCCATCACCGGGCACGACCCTCACCGGGCACGACCCTCACCGGGCACGGTCAGCACCGGGCACGCCCTCACCGGGCACGGCCATCACCGGGCACGACCCTCACTAGACACAGTCATCACTGGGCACGGTTAGCACCGGGCACAGTCATCACCGGGCACAGTCATCACCGGGCACAGTCATCACCGGGCACAGTCATCACCGGGCACGACCCTCACTGGACACAGTCATCACCGGGCACGGTCATCACCGGGCACGGTCATCACCGGGCACAGTCATCACCGGGCACGGTCATCACCGGGCACGGTCATCACCGGGCACGGTCATCACCGGGCACGCCCCTCACCGGGCACGGCCCTCACCAGGCACAGTCATCACCGGGCACAGTCATCACCGGGCACGGTCATCACCGGGCACGGTCATCACCGGGCACGGTCATCACCGGGCACGGTCATCACCGGGCACGCCCTCACCGGGCACGACCCTCACTCGATACAGTCATCACCAGGCACGGCCCTCACCGGGTACGGTCATCACCGGGCACGCCCTCACCGGGCACGGTCATCACCGGGCACGGTCATCACAAGGCACGCTCTCACTGGGCACGGCCATCACCGGGCACGACCCTCACCGGGCACGACCCTCACTGGGCACGGTCATCACCGGGAACGGCCCTCACCGGGCACACTCCAGTGAGACAGCGCGTGGAGACAGTCCAGTGAGAGAGAGTCCAGCGAGAGAGAGTCCAGCGAGAGAGAGTCCACAGGTGGTTTCACATTTATCAGAAAAGCACATTTTTTTTTTAGAAAATGAACCTGTTCATTGACCCATTCACATCTGCTGAGACCAAACTAACCATACACAAACCACAAAACACAAACCAGCCGCACACAGAGAAAACGCAGTAAAACTTCACCAGAGGTGAGGCCATTCCCGTCACATTGCCGCAGGATACGGAGGCACAGATCATATACTTACATCGACCTCACTAAGGATGACATCAATGATACTCCCAATGACTATCAGAAAGTCAAACACATTCCAGGGATCTCCAAAATAGCCCTAAATAGAATCAACAGAGCAAGAGTGAGAGGAGGCAGGAGAGAGGGGAGAGGAGAGAGGAGGAGAGGGAGGGGGGAAAGGGAAGAGATGGGAGGGAGGAGAGAGAGGAGAGGGGAGGGAGGAGAGAGGGGGAGGGGAGGAGAGGGAGGGGAGGAGGGGAGGAGCGGAGAGGGGAGAAGAGGGGAGGGAGGAGAGAAGAGGGAGGAGAGGGGATGGAGGAGAGGGGATGGAGGAGAGGGAGGGAGGGGGGAGAGGAGAGAAGGAAGAGGAGGGGGAGGGAGGAGTGGAGAAGAGAGGAGAGGGAGGTGAAGAGAGAGAGGAGAGGAGAAGGAGGAGAGGGCAGAGAGGAGAGGGGAGGGAGAGAGGAGAGGGACGAGTGGAGAGGGACAAGAGGAGAGCGACGAGAGGAGAGGGAGGAGAGGAGAGGGGAGGGAGGAGGGGAGAGGAGAGAGGGTGGAGAGGGGAGAGTGGTGGAGAGGGGGGAGTGGTGGAAAGAGGTGAGGGAGGAGATGAGAGGGACGGGAGAAGAGCAGAGGGAGGAGAGGTGAGGAGAGGCGAGGGAGGAGAGGCGAGGAGGGGAGAGGAGAGGTAGGAGGAGAGGTTGAAGAGGAAATGGAGGAGAGGAGAGGGAGGAGAGCGGGAAAGATGTGAGGGAGGAGATGAGAGGGAAGGGAGAAGAGGAGAGGGAAGGGAGAAGAGGAGAAGGAGGGGAGGAGAGGAAGAGTGGAGAGGAGAGGAGAGGAGAGGGAGAAGAGAGGGAAAGAGGTGAGGGAGGAGATGAGAGGGAAGGGAGCAGAGAAGAGGAAAGGAGAAGGAGGAGAGGAGAGGAGGGAAGGGAGGAGATGAGAGGGAAGGAGGTGAAGGAGAGAAAGGAGGGGAGAGGGAGGTGAGGAGATGGAGTAGAGGAGAGGGTGCAAGAGGAGAGGTTGAAGAGGAAAGGGAGGAGAGGATAGGTGAGGAGAGGAGAGGAGAGGGAAGGGAGGAGAGGAGAGGGAGGAGAGGAGGGAAGATAGGAGATGAGAGGAGAGGAGAAGGAGGTGGGGAGAGGAGATGGAGGAGAGGAGATGGAGGAGAGGAGCAGCAGGAGAGGAGAGGGAGGAGAGAGGGGGTAAAGTACAATAAACTATTGGGGAGAGAGGGGGTAAATTACAATAAACTTTTGGGGAGAGTGGGGGTAAATTACAACAAACTATTGGGGAGAGAGGGGGTAAATTACAACAAACTTTAGGGGAGAGAGGGGGGAAATTACAACAAAATATTGGGGGAGAGAGGGAGTAAATTATAATAAACTATTGGGGAGAGAGGGGGTAAATTACAATAAACTATTGTGGAGAGAGGGGGTAAATTACAATAAACTATTGGGGAGAGACGGGGCAAATTACAATAAACTATGGGGGAGAGAGGGGGTAAATTACAATAAACTATTGGGGAGAGAGGGGGTAAATTACAATAAACTGTGGAGCAGAGAGGGGGTAAGTTACAATAAACTATGGGGAAGAGAGGGGGTAAATTATAATAAACTATTGGGGAGTGAGGGGGTAAATTAAAATAAACTATGGGGGAGAGAGGAGGTAAAATACAATAAACTGTGGAGCAGAGAGGGGGTAAGTTACAATAAACTATGGGGAAGAGAGGGGGTAAATTATAATAAACTATTGGGGAGAGAGGGGGTAAATTAAAATAAACTATGGGGGAGAGAGGAGGTAAAATACAATAAACTATTGGGGAGAGAGTGGGCAAATTACAATAAACTGTGGGGGAGAGAGGGGGTAAATTACAATAAACTATGGGGAAGAGAGGGGGTAAATTATAATAAACTATTGGGGAGAGAGGGGGGAAATTACAATAAACTATGGGGAAGAGAGGGGGTAAATTACAATAAACTATTGGGGAGAGAGGGGGTAAATTAGAATAAACTATTGGGGAGAGAGGGGGGAAATTGTAATAAACTATTGGGGGAGAGAGGGGGCAAATTATAATAAACTATTGGGGAGAGAGGGGGTAAATTACAATAAACTATTGGGGAGAGCAGGGGTAAATTATAATAAACTATTGGGGAGTGAGGGGGTAAATTACAATAAACTATTGGGGAGAGAGGGGGTAAATTACAATAAACTATTGGGGGAGAGAGGGGGTAAATTATAATAAACCATTGGGGAGAGAGGGGGTAAATTATAATAAACTATTGGGGAGAGAGGGGGTAAATTATAATGAACTATTGGAGAGAGAGAGGGTAAATTACAATAAACTATTGGGGAGAGAGGGGGTAAATTACAATAAACTATTGGGGAGAGAGGGGGTAAATCACAATAAACTATTGGGGGGAGAGGGGGTAAATCACAATAAACTATTGGGGGGAGAGGGGGTAAATTACAATAAATTATTGTGGAGAGAGGGGGAAAATTACAATAAACTATCGGGGGAGAGAGGGAGTAAATTATAATAAACTATGGGGGAGAGAGGGGATAAATTATAATCAACTATTGGGGGAGAGAGGGGGTAAATTATAATAAACTACTGGGGAGAGGGGGTAAATTATAATAAACTATTGGGGAGAGAGGGGGTAAATTATAATAAACTATTGGGGAGAGAGGGGGTAAATTACAATAAACTATTGGGGGAGAGAGGGGGTAAATGAAAATAAACTATTGGGGAGAGAGAGGGTAAATTACAATAAACTATTGGGGGAGAGAGGGGGTAAATTATAATAAACAATTGGGGAGAGAGGGGATAAATTACAATAAACTATTGGGGAGAGAGGGGGTAAATTACAATAAACTATTGGGGAGAGAGAGGGTAAATTACAATAAACTATTGGGGGAGAGAGGGGGTAAATTATAATAAACTATTGGGGAGAGAGGGGATAAATTACAATAAACTATTGGGGTGAGAGGGGGTAAATTACAATAAACTATTGTGGAGAGAGGGGGTAAATTACAATAAACAATTGGGGAGAGAGGGGGAAGTTACAATAAACTATTGGGGAGAGAGGGGGTAAATTACAATAAACTATTGGAGAGAGAGAGGGTAAATTACAATAAACTATTGGGGAGAGAGGGGGTAAATTACAATAAACTATTGGGGAGAGAGGGGGTAGATTACAATAAACTATTGGGGAGAGAGGGGGTAAATTAGAATAAACTATTGGGGAGTGAGGGGGTAAATTACAATGAACTATTGGGGAGAGAGGGGGTAAATGATCATAAACTATTGGGGAGAGAGAGGGTAAATTACAATAAACTATTGGGGGAGAGAGAGGGTAAATTACAATAAACTATTGGGGGAGAGAGGGGTAAATTATAATAAATTATTGGGGAGAGAGGGGGTAAATTACAATAAACTATTGGGGAGAGAGGGGGTAAATTAGAATAAACTATTGGGGAGAGAGGGGGGAAATTACAATAAACTATTGGGGAGAGAGGGGTAAATTACAATAAACTATTGGGGAGAGAGGGGGTAAATTACAATAAACTATTGTGGAGGGGGCAAATTACAATGAACTATGGGGGAGAGAGGGGGTAAATTATAATAAACTATTGGGGAGTGAGGGGGTTAATTAAAATAAACTATGGGGGAGAGAGGAGGTAAAATAGAATAAACTATTGGGGAGAGAGTGGGCAAATTACAATAAACTGTGGGGGAGAGAGGGGGTAAATTACAATAAACTATGGGGAAGAGAGGGGGTAAATTATAATAAACTATTGGGGAGAGAGGGGGTAAATTAAAATAAACTATGTGGGAGAGAGGAGGTAAAATACAATAAACTATTGGGGAGAGAGTGGGTAAATTACAATAAACTGTGGGGGAGAGAGGGGGTAAATTACAATAAACTATGGGGAAGAGAGGGGGTAAATTATAATAAACTATTGGGGAGAGAGGGGGTAAATTACAATAAACTATTGGGGAGAGAGGGGGTAAATTATAATAAACTATTGGGGAGAGCAGGGGTAAATTATAATAAACTATTGGGGAGTGAGGGGGTAAATTACAATAAACTATTGGGGAGAGAGGGGGTAAATTACAATAAACTATTGGGGGAGAGAGGGGGTAAATTATAATAAACCATTGGGGAGAGAGGGGGTAAATTATAATAAACTATTGGGGAGAGAGGGGTAAATTATAATAAACTATGGGGGAGAGAGGGGGTAAATTACAATAAACTATTGGGGAGAGAGGGGGTAAATTATAACAAACTATGGGGGAGAGAGGGGGTAAATTATAATAAACTACTGGGGAGAGAGGGGGTAAATTATAATAAACTATTGGGGAGAGAGGGGGTAAATTAAAATAAACTATGTGGGAGAGAGGAGGTAAAATACAATAAACTATTGGGGAGAGAGTGGGTAAATTACAATAAACTGTGGGGGAGAGAGGGGGTAAATTACAATAAACTATGGGGAAGAGAGGGGGTAAATTATAATAAACTATTGGGGAGAGAGGGGGTAAATTACAATAAACTATTGGGGAGAGAGGGGGTAAATTATAATAAACTATTGGGGAGTGAGGGGGTAAATTACAATAAACTATTGGGGAGAGAGGGGGTAAATAACAATAAACTATTGGGGGAGAGAGGGGGTAAATTATAATAAACCATTGGGGAGAGAGGGGGTAAATTATAATAAACTATTGGGGAGAGAGGGGTAAATTATAATAAACTATGGGGGAGAGAGGGGGTAAATTACAATAAACTATTGGGGAGAGAGGGGGTAAATTACAATAAACTATTGGGGAGAGAGAGGGTAAATTACAATAAACTATTGGGGAGAGAGGGGGTAAATTACAATAAACTATTGGGGAGAGAGGGGGTAAATCACAATAAACTATTGGGGGGAGAGGGGGTAAATTACAATAAATTATTGTGGAGAGAGGGGGCAAATTACAATAAACTATGGGGGAGAGAGGGGGTAAATTACAATAAACTATTGGGGAGAGAGGGGGAAGTTACAATAAACTATTGGGGAGAGAGGGGGTAAATTACAATAAACTATTGGAGAGAGAGAGGGTAAATTACAATAAACTATTGGGGGGAGAGGGGGTAAATTACAATAAATTATTGTGGAGGGAGGGGGAAAATTACAATAAACTATCGGGGGAGAGAGGGAGTAAATTATAATAAACTATGGGGGAGAGAGGGGATAAATTATAATCAACTATTGGGGGAGAGAGGGGGTAAATTATAATAAACTACTGGGGAGAGAGGGGGTAAATTATAATAAACTATTGTGGAGAGAGGGGGCAAATTACAATAAACTATTGGGGAGAGAGGGGGTAAATTAGAATAAACTATGGGGGAGAGAGGGGGTAAATTACAATAAACTATTGGGGAGAGAGGGGGTAAATTAGAATAAACTATTGGGGAGAGAGGGGGGAAATTGTAATAAACTATTGGGGGAGAGAGGGGGTAAATTATAATAAACTATTGGGGAGTGAGGGGGTAAATTACAATGAACTATTGGGGAGAGAGGGGGTAAATGATCATAAACTATTGGGGAGAGAGAGGGTAAATTACAATAAACTATTGGGGGAGAGAGGGGGTAAATTATAATAAACTATTGGGGAGAGAGGGGGTAAATTATAATAAATTATTGGGGAGAGAGGGGGTAAATTACAATAAACTATTGGGGAGAGAGGGGTAAATTACAATAAACTATTGGGGAGAGAGGGGTAAATTACAATAAACTATTGTGGAGAGAGGGGGCAAATTACAATAAACTATGGGGGAGAGAGGGGGTAAATTATAATAAACTATTGGGGAGTGAGGGGGTAAATTAAAATAAACTATGGGGGAGAGAGGAGGTAAAATAGAATAAACTATTGGGGAGAGAGTGGGCAAATTACAATAAACTATGGGGAAGAGAGGGGGTAAATTATAAAAAATTATTGGGGAGAGAGGGGGTAAATTACAATGAACTATTGGGGAGAGAGGGGTAAATTACAATAAACTATTGGGGAGAGAGGGGTAAATTACAATAAACTATTGTGGAGAGAGGGCGCAAATTACAATAAACTATGGGGGAGAGAGGGGGTAAATTATAATAAACTATTGGGGAGAGAGGGGGCAAATTATAATAAACTATTGGGGAGAGAGGGGGTAAATTATAATAAACTATGGGGGAGAATGGGGGTAAATTACAATAAACTATTGGGGAGAGAGGGGGTAAATTATAATAAACTATGGGGGAGAGAGGGGGTAAATTATAATAAACTATTGGAGAGAGAGGGGGTAAATTACAATAAACTATTGGGGAGAGAGGGGGTAAATTACAATAAACTATTGGGGAGAGAGTGGGTAAATTACAATAAACTATTGGGGGTGAGAGGGGGTAAATTACAATAAACTACTGGGGGAGAGAGCAGGTAAATTATAATAAACTATTGGGGAGAGAGGGGGTAAATTATAATAAACTATTGGGGAGAGAGGGGGTAAATTACAATAAACTATTGGGGAGAGAGGGGGTAAATTATAATAAACTATTAGGGAGAGAGGGGGTAAATTACAATTAACTATTGGAGAGAGAGGGGGTAAATTATAATAAACTATTGGGGAGAGAGGGGGTAAAGTACAATAAACTATTGGGGAGAGAGGGGGTAAATTACAATAAACTATTGTGGAGAGAGGGGGTAAATTACAATAAACAATTGGGGTGAGAGGGGGCAAATTACAATAAACTATGGGGGAGAGAAGGGGTAAATTATAATAAACTATTGGGGAGAGAGGGGGTAAATTACAATAAACTATTGGGGAGAGAGGGGGTAAATTATAATAAACTATGGGGGAGAGAGGGGGTAAATTATAATAAACTATTGGAGAGAGAGGGGGTAAATTACAATAAACTATTGGGGAGAGAGGGGGTAAATTACAATAAACTATTGGGGAGAGAGTGGGTAAATTACAATAAACTATTGGGGGTGAGAGGGGGTAAATTACAATAAACTACTGGGGGAGAGAGCAGGTAAATTATAATAAACTATTGGGGAGAGAGGGGGTAAATTATAATAAACTATTGGGGAGAGAGGGGGTAAATTACAATAAACTATTGGGGAGAGAGGGGGTAAATTATAATAAACTATTAGGGAGAGAGGGGGTAAATTACAATTAACTATTGGAGAGAGAGGGGGTAAATTATGATAAACTATTGGGGAGAGAGGGGGTAAAGTACAATAAACTATTGGGGAGAGAGGGGGTAAATTACAATAAACTATTGTGGAGAGAGGGGGTAAATTACAATAAACAATTGGGGTGAGAGGGGGCAAATTACAATAAACTATGGGGGAGAGAAGGGGTAAATTATAATAAACTATTGGGGAGAGAGGGGGTAAATTACAATAAACAATTGGGGAGAGAGGGGGTAAATTAGAATAAACTATTGTGGAGAGAGGCGGTAAATTACAATAAACTATTGGGGAGGGGGGGGGTAAATTCTGATAAAGTATTGGGGAGAGAGGGGGTGAATTATAATAAACTGTTGGGGAGAGAGAGTTAAATTATAATAAACTATCGGGGGAGAGAGGGGGTAAATTACAATAAACTATTGTGGAGAGAGGGGCCAAATTACAATAAACTATGGGGGAGAGAGGGGGTAAATTATAAAACACTATTGGGGAGAGAGGGGGTAAATTGTAATAAACTATTGGGGAGAGAGGGGGTAAATTACAATAAACTATGGGGGTGACAGGGGATAAATTATAAAACACTATTGGGGAGAGAGGGGGTAAATTAGAATAAACTATTGGGGAGAGAGGGGGTAAATTATAATAAACTATTGGGGAGAGAGGGGGTAAATTACAATAAACGATTAGGGAGAGTTGGGGTAAATTACATTAAACTATTGGGGAGAGAGGGGGTAAATTACAATAAACTATTGGGGAGAGAGGGGGCAAATTACAATAAACTATTGGGGAGAGAGGGGGCAAATTACAATAAACTATTGGGGAGAGAGGGGGCAAATTACAATAAACTGTGGGGAAGAGAGGGGGTAAATTAAAATAAATTATGGTGGAGAGGGGGGTAAAATACAATAAACTATTGGGGAGAGAGGGGGAAATTATAATAAACTATTGGGGAGAGAGGGGGTAAATTATAATAAACTATTGGGGAGAGAGGGGGTAAATTATAATAAACTATTGGAGAGAGGGGGTAAATTACAATAAACTATGGGGGAGAGAGGGGGTAAATTACAATAAACTATTGGGGGAGAGAGGGGGTAATTTAAGATCAACTATTGGGGAGAGAGGGGGTAAATTATAATAAACTGTGGGGGAGAGAGGGGATAATTTATAATCAACTATTGGGGGAGAGAGGGGGTAAATTATAATAAACTGTGGGGGAGAGAGCGGTTAATTTATAATCAACTATTGGGGGAGGGGGTAAATTATAATAAACTATGGGGGAGAGAGGGGGTAAATTACAATAAACTATTGGGGAGAGAGGGGGTAAATTATAATAAACTATGGGGGAGAGAGGGGGTAAATTATAATAAACTATTGGGGAGAGAGGGGATAAATTACAATAAACTATGGGGGAGAGAGGGGGTAAATTACAATAAACTATTGGGGAGAGAGGGGGTCAATTATAATAAACTATGGGGGAGAGAGAGGGTAAATTACAATAAACTATGTGGGAGAGAGGGTTTAAATTACAATAAACAATTGGGGAGTGAGGGGGTAAATTATAATAAACAATTGGGGAGTGAGGGGGTAAATTACAATAAACTATTGGGGAGAGGAGGTAAATTATAATAAACTATTGGGGAGAGAGGGGGTAAATTATAATAAACTATTGGGGAGAGAGGGGGTAAATTACAATAAACTATTGGGGAGAGAGGGGGTAAATTATAATAAACTATTGGGGAGAGAGAGTTAAATTATAATAAACTATCGGGGGAGAGAGGGGGTAAATTACAATAAACTATGTGGGAGAGAGGGTTTAAATTACAATAAACAATTGGGGAGTGAGGGGGTAAATTATAATAAACAATTGGGGAGTGAGGGGGTAAATTACAATAAACTATTGGGGAGAGGAGGTAAATTATAATAAACTATTGGGGAGAGAGGGGGTAAATTATAATAAACTATTGGGGAGAGAGGGGGTAAATTACAATAAACTATTGGGGAGAGAGGGGGTAAATTATAATAAACTATTGGGGAGAGAGAGTTAAATTATAATAAACTATCGGGGGAGAGAGGGGGTAAATTATAATAAACGATGGGGGAGAGAGGGGGTAAATTACAATAAACTATTGGGGGAGAGAGGGGGTAAATTACAATAAACTATTGGGGGTGAGAGGGGGTAAATTACAATAAACTATTGGGGGTGAGAGGGGGTAAATTACAATAAACTATTGGGGAGAGAGGGGGTAAATTGCAATAAACTATTGGGGACAGAGGGGGTAAATTACAATAAACTATTGGGGAGAAAGGAGGTAAATTACAATAAACTATTGGGGAGAGAGGGGGTAAATTACAATAAACTATTGGGGAGAGAGGGGGTAAATTACAATAAACTATTGGGGAGAGAGGGGGTAAATTACAATAAACTATTGGGGAGAGAGGGGTAAATTATAATAAACTATTGGGGAGGAGGTAAATTATAATTAACTATTGCGGAGCGAGGGGTAAATTACAATAAACTATTGGGGAGAGAGGGGGTAAATTATAATAAACTATGGGGGAGAGAGGGGGTAAATTACAATAAACTATTCGGGAGAGAGGGGGTAAATTATAATAAACTATGGGGGAGAGAGGGGGTAAATTATCATAAACTATTGGGGTGAGAGGGGGTAAATTACAATAAACTATTGGGGGAGAGAGGGGGTAATTTAATGTCAACTATTGGGGAGAGAGGGGGTAAATTATAATAAACTATGGGGGAGAGAGGGGATAATTTATAATCAACTATTGGGGGAGAGAGGGGGTAATTTATAATCAACTATTGGGGGAGGGGGTAAATTATAATAAACTATGGGGGAGAGAGGGGTTAAATTACAATAAACTATTGGGGAGAGAGGGGGTAAATTATAATAAACTATGGGGGAGAGAGGGGGTAAATTATAATAAACTATTGGGGAGAGATGGGGTAAATTATAATAAACTATTGGGGAGAGAGGGGGTAAATTACAATAAACTATTGGGGAGAGAGGGGGTAATTTATAATCAACTGTTGGGGAGAGAGGGGGTAAATTATAATAAACTATTGGGGAGAGAGGGGGTAATTTATAATCAACTGTTGGGGAGAGAGGGGGTAAATTATAATAAACTATGGGGGAGAGAGGGGGCAAATTATAATCAACCATTGGGGGAGGGGGGGATAAATTATAATAAACTATGGGGGAGAGAGGGGGTAAATTCCAATCAACTATTGGGGAGAGAGGGGGTAAATTATAATAAACTATTGGGGAGAGAGGGGGTAATTTATAATCAACTGTTGGGGAGAGAGGGGGTAAATTATAATAAACTATGGGGGAGAGAGGGGGCAAATTATAATCAACCATTGGGGGAGGGGGGGATAAATTATAATAAACTATGGGGGAGAGAGGGGGTAAATTCCAATCAACTATTGGGGGAGAGAGGGGGTAAATTATAAACTATGGGGGAGAGAGGGGGTAAATTCCAATCAACTATTGGGGAGAGAGGGGGTAAATTACAATAAACTATGGGGGAGAGAGGGGTAAATTATAATAAACTATGGGGGAGAGAGGGGTAAATTATAATAAACTATGGGGGAGAGAGGGGTAAATTATAATAAACTATGGGGGAGAGAGGGGGTAAATTCCAATCAACTATTGGGGAGAGAGGGGGTAAATTCCAATAAACTATGGGGGAGGGGTGGATGGGAGGCGTTTACGGTAGGAGGGGAGGGGAGGACATCAGAGAAGGGGAGGGTTGGAGGACTGATGGGGAGGAGAGGCCGGGAGAGGATGACTCGGTGGGGGTGGAGGGGCTCGGCCACGTCCGGGCGCAGGTTGAGGGGGGTGCTGGGGATTAGCCTGGTGTTGGGGGTGGCCAGAGCTGGGTGAGGTGGGCATTATGTTGCAAGCCCGAGTGCAGCATACGAAACGCTGGGACTGTGAGTGTGTAACAGTGATAAACGGCTCAGTACTCACCCAACAATAGGTCCTCTCTGAGCAGGCATGAAACAACAGAGAAACCCCAATGAACGACAGCACCATTGACATTCGGGCCCCTCACCCCTCGCCGGAGGCCCCATCACTGCCCCTCCACACATCTCACCAGCAACAGCTCTCTGTCACTTTACTGCCATGTTTCACTCACTCCAGCTGAGCGGGGACAGGCAGTTGGTCAGAGGATGGTTTCACCAATCCTAACTGGATTAGAGCTTCAGACTTTAAAAAAGGAATGACAGCGCCCTGCACCTTTAAGAGGGGAAACAGCACACTGCACCTTTAAGAGGGGAAACAGAACCCTGCCCCTTTAATGGTGCTGAAGCAGCGCCACCATCAAAGGTCAAAGGTCAGAAAATCACCTCAACCACATCCAGAGAGAGAGGGGAGTGAGGGGTCTCTCCAGTGACCACTCACAGAAAGGGAATGGGAACCAATATCCAGTGCTCTGCTTCTGATGTCAGGAATCTTACACCAGGTTATAGTCCAACAGTTTTATTTGAAAATCACAAGCTTTCGGAGCTTACCTCCTTCGTCAGGTGAGTGAAGGAGAAAGCCTCCGAAAGTTTGTGATTTTCAAATAAAACTGTTGGACTATAACCTGGTGTAAGATTCCTGACATTTGTCCACCCCAGTCCATCACCGGCATCTCCACATCACTGCTTCTGATTGGTAGGGGTGTGATCATGAGACAGCGTGAAGGCTCCCACTGCTATGTGTCCACAGTCTGACACCCCCTGTAACCAGTACCGTCTCTCACTGATCTCTGTTCACAGTCTCATTCCCCCTGTAACCAGCACAGACTTACACTGATCTGTGTCCACAGTCTGACTCCCCCTGTTACCAGCACAGACTTACACTGATCTGTGTCCACAGTCTGACTCCCCCTGTAACCAGCACAGACTGACACTGCTCTGTGTCCACAGTCTGACACCCCCTGTAACCAGCACAGACTTACACTGATCTGTGTCCACAGTCTGACTCCCCCTGTAACCAGCACAGACTTACACTGATCTGTGTTCACAGTCTGACTCCCCCTGTAACCAGCACAGACTTACACTGCTCTGTGTCCACAGTCTGACACCCCCTGTAACCAGCACAGACTTACACTGATCTGTGTCCACAGTCTGACTCCCCCTGTTACCAGCACAGACTTACACTGCTCTGTGTCCACAGTCTGACTCCCCCTGTAACCAGCACAGACTTACACTGCTCTGTGTCCACAGTCTGACTCCCCCTGTAACCAGCACAGACTTACACTGCTCTGTGTCCACAGTCTGACTCCCCCTGTAACCAGCACAGTCTCACGCTGCTCTGTGTTCACAGTCTGACTCCCCCTGTAACCAGCACAGACTCACGCTGCTCTGTGTTCACAGTCTGACTCCCCCTGTAACCAGCACAGACTTACACTGCTCTGTGTCCACAGTCTGACTCCCCCTGTAACCAGCACAGACTTACACTGCTCTGTGTTCACAGTCTGACTCCCCCTGTAACCAGCACAGACTTACACTGCTCTGTGTCCACAGTCTGACTCCCCCTGTAACCAGCACAGACTTACACTGCTCTGTGTCCACAGTCTGACTCCCCCTGTAACCAGCACAGACTTACACTGCTCTGTGTCCACAGTCTGACTCCCCCTGTAACCAGCACAGTCTCACGCTGCTCTGTGTTCACAGTCTGACTCCCCCTGTAACCAGCACAGACTCACGCTGCTCTGTGTTCACAGTCTGACTCCCCCTGTAACCAGCACAGACTTACACTGCTCTGTGTCCACAGTCTGACTCCCCCTGTAACCAGCACAGACTTACACTGCTCTGTGTTCACAGTCTGACTCCCCCTGTAACCAGCACAGACTTACACTGCTCTGTGTCCACAGTCTGACTCCCCATCTAACCAGTACCGTCTCAGACTGCTCTGTGTTCACAGTATCATTCCCCCTGTAACCAGCAACATCTGAGACTGCTCTGTGTTCACAGTCTGATTTCTCCTGCAACCAGCACAGTCTTACACTGCTCTATGTCCACAGTCTGTCTCCACCTGTAACCAGTACAGTCTCACATTGCGCTGTGTTCACAGTCTGATTCCCCCTGTAACCAGCACCATCTCCCAATGCTCTGCGTTCACAGTCTGACTCCCCCTGTAACCAGCACCATCTCCCAATGCTCTGCGTTCACAGTCTGACTCCCCCTGTAACCAGCACCATCTCCCAATGCTCTGCGTTCACAGTCTGACTCCCCCTGTAACCAGCACCATCTCCCAATGCTCTGCGTTCACAGTCTGACTCCCCCTGTAACCAGCACCATCTCCCAATGCTCTGTGTTCACAGACAGATTCTCCCTGTAACCTGCACCATCTCAGACTGCTCTGTGTTCACAATCTGACCCCCAGTAACCAGCACTATCTCTCACAGCTCTGTGTCCACAGTCAGACTCCCCTGTCACCAGCACAGTCTCACATTGCTCTGCATCCACAATGTGATTCCCCCTGTAATCAGCACTGTCTCTCACTGCCCTGTGTCCACAGTCTGACTCCCCCTGTAAACATCACCATCTCAGTCTGCTCTGTGTCGACAGTCTGACTCCCCCTGTAACCCGCACAGTTTTACACTGCTCTGTGCCTACAGTCTGATTCCCCCTGTAACCAGCACCATCTGAGACTGCTTTGTGTTCACAGTCTGACTGCCCCTGTAACTAGCACTGTCTTGCACTGCTTTGTGTTCACAGTCTGACTGCCCCTGTAACTAGCACTGTCTTGCACTGCTTTGTGTTCACAGTCTGACTGCCCCTGCAACCAGCACCGTCTCTCACTGCTCTGTGTCCACAGTCTGATTCCCCCTGTAACCAGTACTGTCTCAGACTGCAATGTGTTCACAATCTCATTCCCCCTGTAACCAGCACCATCTCTCACTTTTTTTTATTTTATTCGTTCACGGGATGTGGGCGTCGCTGGCGAGGCCGGCATTTATTGCCCATCCCTAATTGCCCTCGAGAAGGTGGTGGTGAGCCGCCTTCTTGAACCGCTGCAGTCCGTGTGGTGACGGTTCTCCCACAGTGCTGTTAGGAAGGGAGTTCCAGGATTTTGACCCAGTGATGATGAAGGAACGGCGATATATTTCCAAGTCGGGATGGTGTGTGACTTGGAGGGGAACGTGCAGGTGGTGTTGTTCCCATGCGCCTGCTGCTCTTGTCCTTCTAGGTGGTAGAGGTCACGGGTTTGGGAGGTGCTGTCGAAGAAGCCTTGGCGAGTTGCTGCAGTGCATCCTGTGGATGGTACACACTGCAGCCACAGTGCGCCGGTGGTGAAGGGAGTGAATGTTTAGGGTGGTGGATGGGGTGCCAATCAAGCGGGCTGCTTTATCTTGGATGGTGTCGAGCTTCTTGAGTGTTGTTGGAGCTGCACTCATCCAGGCAAGTGGAGAGTATTCCATCACACTCCTGACTTGTGCCTTGTAGATGGTGGAAAGGCTTTGGGGAGTCAGGAGGTGAGTCAGTCGCCACAGAATACCCAGCATCTAACCTGCTCTCGTAGCCACGGTATTTATATGGCTGGTCCAGTTCAGTTTCTGGTCAATGGTGACCCCCAGGATGTTGATGGTGGGGGATTCGGCGATGGTAATGCCGTTGAATGTCAAGGGGAGGTGGTTAGACTTTCTCTTGTTGGAGATGGTCATTGCCTGGCACTTATCTGGCGCGAATGTTACTTGCCACTTATGAGCCCAAGCCTGGATGTTGTCCAGGTCTTGCTGCATGCGGGCTCGGACTGCTTCATTATCTGAGGGGTTGCGAATGGAACTGAACACTGTGCAGTCATCAGCGAACATCCCCATTTCTGACCTTATGATGGAGGGAAGGTCATTGATGAAGCAGCTGAAGATGGTTGGGCCTAGGACACTGCCCTGAGGAACTCCTGCAGCAATGCCCTGGGGCTGAGATGATTGGCCTCCAACAACCACTACCATCTTCCTTTGTGCTAGGTATGACTCCAGCCACTGGAGAGTTTTCCCCCTGATTCCCATGGACTTCAATTTTACTAGGGCTCCTTGGTGCCACACTCGGTCAAATGCTGCCTTGATGTCAAGGGCAGTCACTCTCACCTCACCTCTGGAATTCAGCTCTTTTGTCCATGTTTGGACCAAGGCTGTAATGAGGTCTGGAGCCGAGTGGTCCTGGCGGAACCCAAACTGAGCATCGGTGAGCAGGTTATTGGTGAGTAAGTGCCGCTTGATAGCACTGTCGACGACACCTTCCATCACTTTGCTGATGATTGAGAGTAGACTGATGGGGCGGTAATTGGCCGGATTGGATTTGTCCTGCTTTTTGTGGACAGGACATACCTGGGCAATTTTCCACATTGTCGGGTAGATGCCAGTGTTGTAGCTGTACTGGAACAGCTTGGCTAGAGGCGCAGCTAGTTCTGGAGCACAAGTCTTCAGCACTACAGCTGGGATGTTGTCGGGGCCCATAGCCTTTGCTGTATCCAGTGCACTCAGCCGTTTCTTGATATCACGTGGAGTGAATCGAATTGGCCGAAGACTGGCTTCCGTGATGGTGGGGATATCGGGAGGAGGCTGAGATGGATCATCCACTCGGCACTTCTGGCTGAAGATGGTTGCAAACGATTCAGCCTTGTCTTTTGCACTCACGTGCTGGACTCCGCCATCATTGAGAATGGGGATGTTTGCAGAGCCTCCTCCTCCCGTTAGTTGTTTAATTGTCCACCATCATTCACGACTGGATGTGGCAGGACTGCAGAGCTTTGATCTGATCCGTTGGTTGTGGAATCGCTTAGCTCTGTCTGTAGCATGTTGCTTCCGCTGTTTAGCATGCATGTAGTCCTGAGTTGTAGCTTCACCAGGTTGGTACCTCATTTTTAGGTATGCCTGGTGCTGCTCCTGGCATGCTCTTCTGCACTCCTCATTGAACCAGGGTTGATCCCCTGGCTTGTTGGTAATGGTAGAGTGAGGAATATGCCGGGCCATGAGGTTACAGATTGTGCTGGAATACAATTCTGCTGCTGCTGATGGCCCACAATGCCTCATGGATGCCCAATTTTGAGCTGCTAGATCTGTTCTGAATCTATCCCATTTAGCACGATGGTAGTGCCACACAACACGTTGGATGGTGTCCTCAGTGCGAAGATGGGACTTCATCTCCACGAGGACTGTGCGGTGGTCACTCCTACCAATACTGTCATGGACAGATGCATTTGCGACAGGGAGATTGGTGAGGACAAGGTCAAGTAAGTTTTTCCCTCGTGTTGGTTCGCTCACCACCTGCCGCAGGCCCAGTCTCGCAGCTATGTCCTTCAGGACTCGGCCAGCTCGGTCAGTAGTGGTGCTACCGAGCCACTCTTGGTGATGGACATTGAAGTCCCCCACCCAGAGTACATTTTGTGCCCTTGCTACCCTCAGTGCTTCCTCCAAGTGGTGCTCAACATGGAGGAGGACTGATTCATCAGCTGAGGGAGGACGGTAGGTGGTAATCAGCAGGAGGTTTCCTTGCCCATGTTTGACCTGATGCCATGAGATTTCATGGGGTCCAGAGTCAATGTTGAGGACTCCCAGGGCCACTCCCTCCTGACTGTATATCACTGTACCGCCACCTCTGGTGGGTCTGTCCTGCCGGTGGGACAGGACATACCCAGGGATGGTGATGGAAGAGTCTGGGACGTTGGCTGAAAGATATGATTCTGTGAGTATGGCTATGTCAGGCTGTTGCTTGACATAGCCATTCTTTCAGAATCATATCTCACTGCTCTGTGTCCACAGTCTGGCTCCCCCTGTAACTAGCACGTTACTGGGGAAGTCAGACTGTGAACACAGAGCAGTTTAAGACTGTGTGAGATGATGTTGGTTACTGGGGGAATCAGACTGTGAGCACAGAGCAGAGTAAGACAGTGCTGGTTACAGGGGGAGTCTTACACTGGTCTGTGTACACAGTCTGACTCCCACTGTAACCAGCACCGTCTCAGACTGCTCTGTGTTCACAGTCTGATTCCACCTGTAACCAGCAGCATCTCAGACTGCTCTGCATTCACAGTCTGACTCCCCCAGTAACTAGCACTGTCTTACACTGCTCTGTGCTCACAGTCGAACTCCCCCTGTAACCTGCACCATCTCTCACTGACCTGTGTTCACAGTCTGACTCCCCCTGTAACCAGCACCGTCTCTCAATGCTCTGCGTTCACAGTCTGACTCCACCTGTAACCAGCACAGTCTCACACTGCTCTCTATCCACAGTCTGACTGCCCCTGTAACCAGTACCCTCTCAGACTGCTCTGTCTTCAGTCTGACTCCCAATGTAACCAGCACCATCTCACACTGCTCTGTGTTCACAGTCTGATTCCCCCTGTAACTAGAAATGTCTCACACTGCTCTGTGTCCACAGTCGAACTCCCCCTGTAACCAGCACCATCTCAGACTGCTCTGTGTTCACAGTCTGACCCCCAGTAACCAGCACAGACTTACACTGCTCTGTGTCCACAGTCTGACTCCCCATCTAACCAGTACCGTCTCAGACTGCTCTGTGTTCACAGTATCATTCCCCCTGTAACCAGCAACATCTTAGACTGCTCTGTGTTCACAGTCTGATTTCTCCTGCAACCAGCACAGTCTTACACTGCTCTATGTCCACAGTCTGTCTCCACCTGTAACCAGTACAGTCTCACATTGCGCTGTGTTCACAGTCTGATTCCCCCTGTAACCAGCACCATCTCCCAATGCTCTGCGTTCACAGTCTGACTCCCCCTGTAACCAGCACCATCTCCCAATGCTCTGCGTTCACAGTCTGACTCCCCCTGTAACCAGCACCATCTCCCAATGCTCTGTGTTCACAGACAGATTCCCCCTGTAACCAGCACCATCTCAGACTGCTCTGTGTTCACAGTCTGACCCCCAGTAACCAGCACTATCTCGCACAGCTCTGCGTCCACAGTCTGACTCCCCCGGTAACCAGCACCATCTCTCACTGCTCTGTGTCCACAGTCAGACTCCCCTGTCACCAGCACAGTCTCACATTGCTCTGCATCCACAATGTGATTCCCCCTGTAATCAGCACTGTCTCTCACTGCCCTGTGTCCACAGTCTGACTCCCCCTGTAAACATCACCATCTCAGTCTGCTCTGTGTCGACAGTCTGACTCCCCCTGTAACCCGCACAGTTTTACACTGCTCTGTGCCTACAGTCTGATTCCCCCTGTAACCAGCACCATCTGAGACTGCTCTGTTTCCACAATCTGACTCCCTTTGTAGCCAGCATCGTCTCACACTGCTCTGTGTTCAGTCTGACTCACCCTGTAACCAGCACTGTCTTACTCTGCTCTGTGCTCACAGTCTGATTCCCCCAGTAACCAACATCATCTCACACAGTCTTACACTGCTCTGTGTTCACAGTCTGACTCCCCCTGTAACCAGGAGCATTTCAGACTGTTCTGTGTTCACAGTCTGATTCTCCCTGTAACCAGCAGTCTTAAACTGCTCTGTGTTCACAGTCTGACTTCCCCAGTAACGTGCATAGTATCACACTGCTCTGTGTTCAAGTCTGACTTCCACTGTAACAAGAACAGTCTCTCACTGCTCTGTGTTCACAGTCTGACTCACCCTGTAACCAGCACCATCTCTCACACTGCTCTGTATTCACAGTCTGACTCACCCTGTAACCAGCACCATCTCTCACACTGCTCTGTGTTCACAGTCTGACTCACCCTGTAACCAGCACCATCTCTCACACTGCTCTGTATTCACAGTCTAAATACTTACTTCAGTGTGTCTCATACTTACTTTGGCTTTGAAAGCGCAGAGTTTGAAGACCATCTCCACTGCAAAGAGTCCAGTGAAGACGACATTCAGCAGGTCCGACAGCTGACTGAGCTCCTCCGACTGCTCGTAGTGCTGTGGAGAGACAAGTCCGCAACAGGTGACCGAGGGAACACAGCACTCCCCACTGACTGACCCTGACCAGCAATATGACCCTGACCCTGTCCTTTTTCAAGGTTCTGATGGAGGCTGCTCTCCCCTCCCCACCCTACCCCTCAGTCCTCTCTCCCCTCCCCATCCTACCCCTCAGTCCTCTCTCCCCTCCCCATCCTACCCCTCAGTCTTCTCTCCCCTCCCCATCCTACCCCTCAGTCCTCTCTCCCCTCCCCATCCTACCCCTCAGTCCTCTCTCCCTCTCTCCCCTCCCCACCCTACCCCTCAGTCCTCTCTCCCCTCCCCACCCTACCCCTCGGTCCTCCCTCCCCTCCCCACCCTACCCCTCAGTCCTCTCTCCCCTCCCCACCCTACCCCTCAGTCCTCTCTCCCCTCCCCATCCTACCCCTCAGTCCTCTCTCCCCTCCCCATCCTACCCCTCAGTCCTCTCTCCCCTCCCCATCCTACCCCTCGGTCCTCTCTCCCTTCCCCACCCTACCCCTCGGTCCTCTCTCCCTCTCTCCCCTCCCCACCCTACCCCTTGGTCCTCTCTCCCCTCCCACCCTATCCCTCAGTCCTCTCTCCCCTCCCCACCCTATCCCACAGTCCTCTCTCCCTCTCTCCCCTCCCCCTATCCCTCAGTCCTCTCTCCCCTCCCCACCCTATCCCTCAGTCCTCTCTCCCCTCCCCACCCTATCCCACAGTCCTCTCTCCCTCTCTCCCCTCCCCCTATCCCTCAGTCCTCTCTCCCCTCCCCACCCTATCACTCGGTCCTCTCTCCCTCTCTCCCTCTCTCCCCACCCTATCCCTCAGTCCTCTCTCCCTCTCTCCCCTCCCCCTATCCCTCAGTCCTCTCTCCCCTCCCCACCCGATCACTCAGTCCTCTCTCCCTCTCTCCCCTCCCTCTCTCCCCACCCTATCCCTCAGTCCTCTCTCCCTCTCTCCCGACTGCTCACTCTTCCTACTCTTCTCCAGTGTCAGTGCTCCAACTCTCGCTTCTGAGTCAGAAGGTTCTAGACCCACTCCAGACACTTCAGCACAAAATCTTGACCCTCACTGCAGTAAAGGGGGAGTGTTGTACTGTCGGAGGGTCAGTACTGAGGGAGTGTTGTACTGTCGGAGGGTCAGTACTGAGGGAGCGCCGCACTGTCAGAGGGTCAGTACTGAGGGAGTGCTGCACTCTCGGAGGGTCAGTACTGAGGGAGCGCTGCACTGTCGGAGGGTCAGTACTGAGGGAGCGCTGCACTGTCGGAGGGTCAGTACTGAGGGAGCGCTGCACTGTCGGAGGGTCAGTACTGAGGGAGTGCTGTACTGTCGGAGGGTCAGTACTGAGGGAGTGCTGCACTGTCGGAGGGTCAGTACGAAGGGAGCGCCGCACTGTCGGAGGGTCAGTACCGAGGGAGCGCTGCACTGTCGGAGGGTCAGTACTGAGGGAGTGCTGTACTGTCGGAGGGTCAGTACTGAGGGAGTGCTGCACTGTCGGAGGGTCAGTAATGAGGGAGTGCTGTACTGTCGGAGGGTCAGTACTGAGGGAGTTCAGCACTGTCGGAGGGTCAGTACCGAGGGAGTGCTGTACTGTTGGAGGGTCAGTACTGAGGGAGTTCAACACTGTCGGAGGGTCAGTACTGAGGGAGTTCAGCACTGTCGGAGGGTCAGTACTGAGGGAGTTCAGCACTGTCGGAGGGTCAGTACTGAGGGAGTTCAGCACTGTCGGAGGGTCAGTACCGAGGGAGCGCCGCACTGTCGGAGGGTCAGTACCGAGGGAGCGCCGCACTGTCGGAGGGTCAGTACTGAGGGAGTGCTGTACTGTCGGAGGGTCAGTACTGAGGGAGCGCCGCACTGTCGGAGGGTCAGTACTGAGGGAGTGCTGTACTGTCGGAGGGTCAGTACTGAGGTAGTGCTGCACTGTCGGAGGGTCAGTACTGAGGGAGTGCTGTACTGTTGGAGGGTCAGTACTGAGGGAGCGCCGCACTGTCGGAGGGTCAGTACTGAGGGAGTGCTGTACTGTCGGAGGGTCAGTACTGAGGTAGTGCTGCACTGTCGGAGGGTCAGTACTGAGGGAGTGCTGTACTGTCGGAGGGTCAGTGCTGAGGGAGTGCTGTACTGTTGGAGGGTCAGTGCTGAGGGAGTGCTGTACTGTTGGAGGGTCAGTACTGAGGGAGTGCTGTACTGTCGGAGGGTCAGTACTGAGGGAGTGCTGTACTGTTGGAGGGTCAGTACTGAGGGAGTGCTGTACTGTTGGAGGGTCAGTACTGAGGGAGTGCTGTACTGTCGGAGGGTCAGTACTGAGGGAGCGCCGTACTGTCGGAGGGTCAGTACTGAGGGAGCGCCGCACTGTCGGAGGGTCAGTACTGAGGGAGCGCCGCACTGTCGGAGGGTCAGTGCTGAGGGAGTGCTGTACTGTTGGAGGGTCAGTACTGAGGGAGTGCTGTACTGTTGGAGGGTCAGTACTGAGGGAGCGCCGCACTGTCGGAGGGTCAGTACTGAGGGAGCGCCGCACTGTCGGAGGGTCAGTACTGAGGGAGTGCTGTACTGTCGGAGGGTCAGTACTGAGGGAGTGCTGTACTGTCGGAGGGTCAGTACTGAGGGAGTGCTGTACTGTTGGAGGGTCAGTACTGAGGGAGTGCTGTACTGTCGGAGGGTCAGTACTGAGGGCGTGCTGCACTGTCGGAGGGTCAGTACTGAGGGAGTGCTGTACTGTTGGAGGGTCAGTACTGAGGGAGTGCTGTACTGTCGGAGGGTCAGTACTGAGGGAGTGCTGTACTGTCGGAGGGTC
The DNA here is from genome assembly GCF_035084215.1 of Heptranchias perlo. Classification (NCBI taxonomy): domain Eukaryota; kingdom Metazoa; phylum Chordata; class Chondrichthyes; order Hexanchiformes; family Hexanchidae; genus Heptranchias; species Heptranchias perlo. The sequence continues at coordinate 17,135 of NW_027139309.1, read as the reverse complement.
AGTACTGAGGGAGTGCTGTACTGTCGGAGGGTCAGTACTGAGGGAGTGCTGTACTGTCGGAGGGTCAGTACTGAGGGCGTGCTGCACTGTCGGAGGGTCAGTACTGAGGGAGTGCTGTACTGTTGGAGGGTCAGTACTGAGGGAGTGCTGTACTGTTGGAGGGTCAGTACTGAGGGAGTGCTGCACTGTCGGAGGGTCAGTACTGAGGGAGCGCCGTACTGTCGGAGGGTCAGTACTGAGGGAGCGCCGCACTGTCGGAGGGTCAGTACTGAGGGAGCGCCGCACTGTCGGAGGGTCAGTACTGAGGGAGCGCCGCACTGTCGGAGGGTCAGTACTGAGGGAGTGCCGCACTGTCGGAGGGTCAGTACTGAGGGAGCGCTGCACTGTCGGAGGGTCAGTACTGAGGGAGCGCTGTACTGTCGGAGGGTCAGTACTGAGGGAGCGCTGTACTGTCGGAGGGTCAGTACTGAGGGAGCGCTGTACTGTCGGAGGGTCAGTACTGAGGGAGTGCCGTACTGTCGGAGGGTCAGTACTGAGGGAGTGCTGTACTGTCGGAGGGTCAGTACTGAGGTAGTGCTGCACTGTCGGAGGGTCAGTACTGAGGGAGTGCTGTACTGTTGGAGGGTCAGTACTGAGGGAGTGCTGTACTGTTGGAGGGTCAGTGCTGAGGGAGTGCTGTACTGTTGGAGGGTCAGTGCTGAGGGAGTGCTGTACTGTTGGAGGGTCAGTGCTGAGGGAGTGCTGTACTGTCGGAGGGTCAGTACTGAGGGAGTGCTGCACTGTCGGAGGGTCAGTACTGAGGGAGTGCTGTACTGTTGGAGGGTCAGTACTGAGGGAGTGCTGTACTGTTGGAGGGTCAGTGCTGAGGGAGTGCTGTACTGTTGGAGGGTCAGTACTGAGGGAGTGCTGTACTGTCGGAGGGTCAGTACTGAGGGAGCGCCGCACTGTCGGAGGGTCAGTACTGAGGGAGTGCCGTACTGTCGGAGGGTCAGTACTGAGGGAGCGCCGCACTGTCGGAGGGTCAGTACTGAGGGAGTGCTGTACTGTTGGAGGGTCAGTACTGAGGGAGTGCTGTACTGTTGGAGGGTCAGTGCTGAGGGAGTGCTGTACTGTTGGAGGGTCAGTACTGAGGGAGCGCTGTACTGTCGGAGGGTCAGTACTGAGGGAGTGCTGTACTGTCGGAGGGTCAGTACTGAGGGAGCGCCGCACTGTCGGAGGGTCAGTACTGAGGGAGTGCTGCACTGTCGGAGGGTCAGTACTGAGGTAGTGCTGCACTGTCGGAGGGTCAGTACTGAGGGAGCGCCGCACTGTCGGAGGGTCAGTACTGAGGGAGTGCTGTACTGTTGGAGGGTCAGTGCTGAGGGAGTGCTGTACTGTTGGAGGGTCAGTACTGAGGGAGTGCTGTACTGTCGGAGGGTCAGTACTGAGGGAGTGCTGTACTGTTGGAGGGTCAGTGCTGAGGGAGTGCTGTACTGTCGGAGGGTCAGTACTGAGGGAGTGCTGTACTGTTGGAGGGTCAGTACTGAGGGAGCGCTGTGCTGTTGGAGGGTCAGTACTGAGGGAGTGCTGTACTGTTGGAGGGTCAGTACTGAGGGAGTGCTGTACTGTTGGATGGTCAGGACTGAGGGAGCGCTGTGCTGTTGGAGGGTCAGTACTGAGGGAGTGCTGTGCTGTTGGAGGGTCAGTACTGAGGGAGTGCTGTACTGTTGGATGGTCAGTACTGAGGGAGCGCTGTGCTGTTGGAGGGTCAGTACTGAGGGAGCGCTGTGCTGTTGGAGGGTCAGTACTGAGGGAGTGCTGTACTGTTGGAGGGTCAGTACTGAGGGAGTGCTGTACTGTCGGAGGGTCAGTACTGAGGGAGTGCTGTACTGTTGGAGGGTCAGTGCTGAGGGAGTGCTGTACTGTCGGAGGGTCAGTACTGAGGGAGTGCTGTACTGTCGGAGGGTCAGCGCTGAGGGAGTGCTGTACTGTTGGAGGGTCAGTACTGAGGGAGTGCTGTACTGTTGGATGGTCAGTACTGAGGGAGCGCTGTGCTGTTGGAGGGTCAGTACTGAGGGAGTGCTGTGCTGTTGGAGGGTCAGTACTGAGGGAGTGCTGTACTGTTGGATGGTCAGTACTGAGGGAGCGCTGTGCTG
>NW_027139308.1:355000-357500 GCF_035084215.1 Heptranchias perlo | reverse complement strand
AGTCGACTTCCCGTCGTGCGAACGCGATCCTTCCGGTACCCTTCGGTGCCCCTTGCCCGACTCTAGCTCCGGTGGTAAAGCGGAGTCGGTCGGTCTGACGGCCGCCGAGTTAGCAGGCGGAAAGCGGTTTGCAGCCTTTCGCTGTACCTCCGGCGGGCAGCGCCGCACCTCCGAGCGCTCGGTACCGTCCGCTGCGCCTCGTCCTGCCGCACGCGACGAGCCGTCCCCGGAGGAAATCGGCCTCGGCCCTCCTGAGATATCAGCCTCCATACGGGCGTCACAAATCAGTGGACATGGTCAGCTGCAAAGCAGTGTCATTACAACCTTTCATAAACGACAGGGCAGCACTGCACTGCACTGCACTGCACCCCACACTACATCACACTTGCCTGCCTGCCTGCCTGCCTGCCGGCCTGCCGCTGCCTACTCTCACCAGCGGACCAAAGTGAGGATAACACCCCGAAGCAAGCATCTCCCTTGCCGCCCACCAGCCCACACCAATCCCCTTGCCTGCCTCCCACAAATTCCACCAGCGAGGCAAAGTGAAAATCAACCCCCAAAAAACGCACTCCACACCGGCCATCGCCCGCTATACACCCCCCCTGGGGCGAATATTAAGCCCGAGAACACCGACTGTAACCAACCGCAGTGAAAAGTTGAAGTGGCAACTCATTAACCAGATTTACACTTGGCAACTCATAAACCAAATGAACAAAAAATCTGGTTAATGAGTTGCCCAAAATAAATCTGGTTAATGAGTTGCCACTTCAACTTTTCACTGCGGTTGGTTACAGTCGGTGTTCTCGGGCTTAATATTCACCCCGGGGGGGCGGGGGGGGTGATTCTGGGGGTAGTGTCCGGGAGGGTGAGCCTTTTATTCGGCAGGAGGCGTGTGGGGAAATCATCAACCTGTCAGACGATGAGTTGTCACAAACGCCATTGCTTAATGAAAGCTGCGCTCCCGAACTGGACTGACTGTCTGTCTGTCTGTCTGTCTGTTTGTCAAGGGGAGGAAAAGGCGGTGGCGGTGGTGGTGAGGGTGGAGCATTCCGCTCAGGAGGGGAGACTTTCTTTCAGAGGTGCCAATTAATCTGCAGCAGAAAGCCATCCCCCCCGACTGGGATTCGAAGCCCGGTCCTGACCACGAGACCACCGGGGAGAGCTGCCTCAAGTCCCTGAGGGACCTGGACACGAGGCCGAGGACACACGCACGCCTGCTGCACTGGCAGCAGCGACCAGCAGGGGGCTGACCGGCTGATCCTTCCCTTTCACAGGCAGGCTTTTGGCCCTCGCTGAAACGACAAAGGTGTTCAGAAGGAAGTCCTGGGGGGGAGGGAGGGAGGCAGGGAAATCAGCACAAAGCAGGTCCCCTGGAATCTCACACCTGCGTCCCAGAAAACAGGTCTCCTGGTCAAAGCAGTCCTGCCCCGTCCTGCCATTAACGTGACAATGGACAGGGCCCCGGCAGCTTGAGACACATCTTTTTTTCAATATGCAAGTTCTTTTTAAAAAGGTTTCCTTCCACAGCAGCTCTGAGTAAGAGTGAGAGAGAGTGAGAGAGAGAGAGACACTGACTGACACTGACACTGACACTGACACACACACTGACACACACACACACACACACACACACACACACACCGTCTCCCATCCGATTGGTGGACTATGGGATTGAAAATCGAACTTTGAGTTTCAATGCAGGGGGGAGAGCGCGAACGCAGCCCCTCCCAACTACCACACGCGCGTTGTTGTTGTTGTAATATAGAACTGCAAGTTGCCGTTGTCGTGGTCGTTTCGAATCAGCACAAAGTAGGTGCCTCCCTGGAATGTCACACCTGCGTCCCAGAAAACAGGTCTCCCGGTCAAAGCAGTCCCGCCCCGCCCTGGGATTAACGTGACAACGGACAGGGCCCAGTCAGGGAGCAGCTTGAGAGACACCTTTCAATAGGCACTTCTGAAACATTAACGCCTTGTTTCTTCCGACAGTTTAACCAGCGATTAACATGACAACGGACAGGGCCCAGTCAGGGAGCAGCTTGAGAGACGTCTTTCAATAGGCGCTTCTGAAACATTAACGCCTTGTTTCTTTCGACAGTTTAACCAGCCTTTAACACGCCTTGTGTTTTTATTTCCCATTTCCAGCCAGCCAGCCAGCCAGCCAGCCAGCCAGCCAGCCGAGCCGAGCCAGCATCTGCAGTATTTTTTTTGATTGGTCTTGCCTGCCGTGGAATGAATGTTTCAACACGAGCTGCTGATTGTCAGCACCTCACCTCTTTCTCAATTGGCCGTTGCAATCTCACTCACTCGCTGTGAGACACGTCACGTCACTAGTTTTACTCAAAGAGGTTTCCTTCCACGGCAGTTCGTTAGTGACTGAGACTGACTGACGTAGGTCCGTTGAGACACAACCCTCCCCCATCTGATTGGTGGCCTACTGGCAAATTTACCAATCTGTCAAGCAATCCTGGCAAGAAAGGAAAAAACGGCAACTTCTTTAAAC
>NW_027139308.1:347500-350000 GCF_035084215.1 Heptranchias perlo | reverse complement strand
CTCAGGAGGGGAGACTTTCTTTCAGAGGTGCCAATTAATCTGCAGCAGAAAGTCATCCCCCCCCGACCGGGATTCGAAGCCCGGTCCTGACCACGAGACCACCGGGGAGAGTTGCCTCAAGTCCCTGAGGGACCTGGACACGAGGCCGAATACACACGCACGCCTGCTGCACTGGCAGCAGCGACCAGCAGGGGTCCGACCGGCTGATCCTTCCCTTTCACAGGCAGGCTTTTGGCCCTCGCTCAAACGACAAAGGTGTTCAGAAGGAAGTCCTGGGGGGAAGGCATGGAGGGACGGACACAGGGAAGTCCGCACAAAACAGGTCCCCTGGAACCTCTGACCCAGAAAACCGGGTTCCTGGTGAAAGCAGTCCTGCCCCGCCCTGCCATTAACATGACAACGGACAGGGCCCGGACCAGGCGCAGCGGACGGTAGCGAGCAGTCGGAGGGTGAAAATCCGCCAGTGGGTGAAAAGGAGAGCCGTGCGGTGAGAGGAGGCGGAAAGCGGTTCGCAGACTTTCGCTGTACCTCCGGCGGGCAGCGCCGCACCTCCGAGCGCTCGGTACCGTCCGCTGCGCCTCGTCCTGCCGCACGCGACGAGCCGTCCCCGGAGGAAATCGGCCTCGGCCTTCCTGAGATATCAGTCTCCAGGTGGGACAGAAAAACCGGGGGCCCCCGGCTCGCTTTCGGCGGCCCGCTAGTCGACTTCCCGTCGTGCGAACGCGATCCTTCCGGTACCCTTCGGTGCCCCTTGCCCGACTCTAGCTCCGGTGGTAAAGCGGAGTCGGTCGGTCTGACGGCCGCCGAGTTAGCAGGCGGAAAGCGGTTTGCAGCCTTTCGCTGTACCTCCGGCGGGCAGCGCCGCACCTCCGAGCGCTCGGTACCGTCCGCTGCGCCTCGTCCTGCCGCACGCGACGAGCCGTCCCCGGAGGAAATCGGCCTCGGCCCTCCTGAGATATCAGCCTCCATACGGGCGTCACAAATCAGTGGACATGGTCAGCTGCAAAGCAGTGTCATTACAACCTTTCATAAACGACAGGGCAGCACTGCACTGCACTGCACTGCACCCCACACTACATCACACTTGCCTGCCTGCCTGCCTGCCTGCCGGCCTGCCGCTGCCTACTCTCACCAGCGGACCAAAGTGAGGATAACACCCCGAAGCAAGCATCTCCCTTGCCGCCCACCAGCCCACACCAATCCCCTTGCCTGCCTCCCACAAATTCCACCAGCGAGGCAAAGTGAAAATCAACCCCCAAAAAACGCACTCCACACCGGCCATCGCCCGCTATACACCCCCCCTGGGGCGAATATTAAGCCCGAGAACACCGACTGTAACCAACCGCAGTGAAAAGTTGAAGTGGCAACTCATTAACCAGATTTACACTTGGCAACTCATAAACCAAATGAACAAAAAATCTGGTTAATGAGTTGCCCAAAATAAATCTGGTTAATGAGTTGCCACTTCAACTTTTCACTGCGGTTGGTTACAGTCGGTGTTCTCGGGCTTAATATTCACCCCGGGGGGGCGGGGGGGGTGATTCTGGGGGTAGTGTCCGGGAGGGTGAGCCTTTTATTCGGCAGGAGGCGTGTGGGGAAATCATCAACCTGTCAGACGATGAGTTGTCACAAACGCCATTGCTTAATGAAAGCTGCGCTCCCGAACTGGACTGACTGTCTGTCTGTCTGTCTGTCTGTTTGTCAAGGGGAGGAAAAGGCGGTGGCGGTGGTGGTGAGGGTGGAGCATTCCGCTCAGGAGGGGAGACTTTCTTTCAGAGGTGCCAATTAATCTGCAGCAGAAAGCCATCCCCCCCGACTGGGATTCGAAGCCCGGTCCTGACCACGAGACCACCGGGGAGAGCTGCCTCAAGTCCCTGAGGGACCTGGACACGAGGCCGAGGACACACGCACGCCTGCTGCACTGGCAGCAGCGACCAGCAGGGGGCTGACCGGCTGATCCTTCCCTTTCACAGGCAGGCTTTTGGCCCTCGCTGAAACGACAAAGGTGTTCAGAAGGAAGTCCTGGGGGGGAGGGAGGGAGGCAGGGAAATCAGCACAAAGCAGGTCCCCTGGAATCTCACACCTGCGTCCCAGAAAACAGGTCTCCTGGTCAAAGCAGTCCTGCCCCGTCCTGCCATTAACGTGACAATGGACAGGGCCCCGGCAGCTTGAGACACATCTTTTTTTCAATATGCAAGTTCTTTTTAAAAAGGTTTCCTTCCACAGCAGCTCTGAGTAAGAGTGAGAGAGAGTGAGAGAGAGAGAGACACTGACTGACACTGACACTGACACTGACACACACACTGACACACACACACACACACACACACACACACACACCGTCTCCCATCCGATTGGTGGACTATGGGATTGAAAATCGAACTTTGAGTTTCAATGCAGGGGGGAGAGCGCGAACGCAGCCCCTCCCAACTACCACACGCGCGTTGTTGTTGTTGTAATATAGAACTGCAAGTTGCCGTTGTCGTGGTCGTTTCGAATC
>NW_027139308.1:337500-340000 GCF_035084215.1 Heptranchias perlo | reverse complement strand
GTGGAGCTTTACGCTCAGGAGGGGAGACTTTCTTTCAGAGGTGCCAATTAATCTGCAGCAGAAAGTCATCCCCCCCCGACTGGGATTCGAAGCCCGGTCCTGACCACGAGACCACCGGGGAGAGTTGCCTCAAGTCCCTGAGGGACCTGGACACGAGGCCGAATACACACGCACGCCTGCTGCACTGGCAGCAGCGACCAACAGGGGGCTGACCGGCTGATCCTTCCCTTTCACAGGCAGGCTTTTGGCCCTCGCTCAAACGACAAAGGTGTTCAGAAGGAAGTCCTGGGGGGAAGGCAGGCAGGGAGGGACGGACACAGGGAAGTCCGCACAAAACAGGTCCCCTGGAACCTCTGACCCAGAAAACCGGGTTCCTGGTGAAAGCAGTCCTGCCCCGCCCTGCCATTAACATGACAATGGACAGGGCCCGGACCAGGCGCAGCGGACGGTAGCGAGCAGTCGGAGGGTGAAAATCCGCCAGTGGGTGAAAAGGAGAGCCGTGCGGTGAGAGGAGGCGGAAAGCGGTTCGCAGACTTTCGCTGTACCTCTGGCGGGCAGCGCCGCACCTCCGAGCGCTCGGTACCGTCCGCTGCGCCTCGTCCTGCCGCACGCGACGAGCCGTCCCCGGAGGAAATCGGCCTCGGCCTTCCTGAGATATCAGTCTCCAGGTGGGACAGAAAAACCGGGGGCCCCCGGCTCGCTTTCGGCGGCCCGCTAGTCGACTTCCCGTCGTGCGAACGCGATCCTTCCGGTACCCTTCGGTGCCCCTTGCCCGACTCTAGCTCCGGTGGTAAAGCGGAGTCGGTCGGTCTGACGGCCGCCGAGTTAGCAGGCGGAAAGCGGTTTGCAGCCTTTCGCTGTACCTCCGGCGGGCAGCGCCGCACCTCCGAGCGCTCGGTACCGTCCGCTGCGCCTCGTCCTGCCGCACGCGACGAGCCGTCCCCGGAGGAAATCGGCCTCGGCCCTCCTGAGATATCAGCCTCCATACGGGCGTCACAAATCAGTGGACATGGTCAGCTGCAAAGCAGTGTCATTACAACCTTTCATAAACGACAGGGCAGCACTGCACCGCACTGCACTGCACCCCACACTACATCACACTTGCCTGCCTGCCTGCCTGCCTGCCTGCCTGCCTGCCTGCCTGCCGCTGCCTACTCTCACCAGCGGACCAAAGTGAGGATAACACCCCGAAGCAAGCATCTCCCTTGCCGCCCACCAGCCCACACCAATCCCCTTGCCTGCCTCCCACAAATTCCACCAGCGAGGCAAAGTGAAAATCAACCCCCAAAAAACGCACTCCACACCGGCCATCGCCCGCTATACACCCCCCCTGGGGCGAATATTAAGCCCGAGAACACCGACTGTAACCAACCGCAGTGAAAAGTTGAAGTGGCAACTCATTAACCAGATTTACACTTGGCAACTCATAAACCAAATGAACAAAAAATCTGGTTAATGAGTTGCCCAAAATAAATCTGGTTAATGAGTTGCCACTTCAACTTTTCACTGCGGTTGGTTACAGTCGGTGTTCTCGGGCTTAATATTCACCCCGGGGGGGGGGTGATTCTGGGGGTAGTGTCCGGGAGGGTGAGCCTTTTATTCGGCAGGAGGCGTGTGGGGAAATCATCAACCTGTCAGACGATGAGTTGTCACAAACGCCATTGCTTAATGAAAGCTGCGCTCCCGAACTGGACTGACTGTCTGTCTGTCTGTCTGTCTGTCCGTTTGTCAAGGGGAGGAAAAGGCGGTGGTGGTGGTGAGGGTGGAGCTTTACGCTCAGGAGGGGAGACTTTCCTTCATGCCAATTAATCTGCAGCAGAAAGTCATCCCCCCCCGACTGGGATTCGAAGCCCGGTCCTGACCACGAGACCACCGGGGAGAGCTGCCTCAAGTCCCTGAGGGACCTGGACACGAGGCCGAGGACACGCACGCCTGCTGCACTGGCAGCAGCGACCAGCAGGGGGCTGACCGGCTGATCCTTCCCTTTCACAGGCAGGCTTTTGACCCTCGATTAAACGACAAAGGTGTTCAGAAGGAAGTCCTGGGGGGAGGGAGGCAGGGAGGGACGGACACAGGGAAGTCCGCACAAAACAGGTCCCCTGGAATCTCACACCTGCGTCCCAGAAAACAGGTCTCCTGGTCAAAGCAGTCCTGCCCCGTCCTGCCATTAACGTGACAATGGACAGGGCCCGGCAGCTTGAGACACATCTTTTTTTCAATATGCAAGTTCTTTTTAAAAAGGTTTCCTTCCACAGCAGCTCTGAGTAAGAGTGAGAGAGAGAGAGAGAGAGAGAGAGACACTGACTGACACTGACACTGACACTGACACACACACACACACACACACACACACACACACACACACACCGTCTCCCATCCGATTGGTGGACTATGGGATTGAAAATCGAACTTTGAGTTTCAATGCAGGGGGGAGAGCGCGAACGCAGCCCCTCCCAACTACCACACGCGCGTTGTTGTTGTTGTAATATAGAACTGCAAG
>NW_027139308.1:330000-332500 GCF_035084215.1 Heptranchias perlo | reverse complement strand
GCCCGCTATACACCCCCCCTGGGGTGAATATTAAGCCCGAGAACACCGACTGTAACCAACCGCAGTGAAAAGTTGAAGTGGCAACTCATTAACCAGATTTACACTTGGCAACTCATAAACCAAATGAACAAAAAATCTGGTTAATGAGTTGCCCAAAATAAATCTGGTTAATGAGTTGCCACTTCAACTTTTCACTGCGGTTGGTTACAGTCGGTGTTCTCGGGCTTAATATTCACCCCGGGGGGGGGGGGTGGGTGATTCTGGGGGTAGTGTCCGGGAGGGTGAGCCTTTTATTCGGCAGGAGGCGTGTGGGGAAATCATCAACCTGTCAGACGATGAGTTGTCACAAACGCCATTGCTTAATGAAAGCTGCGCTCCCGAACTGGACTGACTGTCTGTCTGTCTGTCTGTCTGTCTGTTTGTCAAGGGGAGGAAAAGGCGGTGGCGGTGGTGGTGAGGGTGGAGCATTCCGCTCAGGAGGGGAGACTTTCTTTCAGAGGTGCCAATTAATCTGCAGCAGAAAGCCATCCCCCCCGACTGGGATTCGAAGCCCGGTCCTGACCACGAGACCACCGGGGAGAGCTGCCTCAAGTCCCTGAGGGACCTGGACACGAGGCCGAGGACACACGCACGCCTGCTGCACTGGCAGCAGCGACCAGCAGGGGGCTGACCGGCTGATCCTTCCCTTTCACAGGCAGGCTTTTGGCCCTCGCTGAAACGACAAAGGTGTTCAGAAGGAAGTCCTGGGGGGGAGGGAGGGAGGCAGGGAAATCAGCACAAAGCAGGTCCCCTGGAATCTCACACCTGCGTCCCAGAAAACAGGTCTCCTGGTCAAAGCAGTCCTGCCCCGTCCTGCCATTAACGTGACAATGGACAGGGCCCCGGCAGCTTGAGACACATCTTTTTTTCAATATGCAAGTTCTTTTTAAAAAGGTTTCCTTCCACAGCAGCTCTGAGTAAGAGTGAGAGAGAGTGAGAGAGAGAGAGACACTGACTGACACTGACACTGACACTGACACACACACTGACACACACACACACACACACACACACACACACACCGTCTCCCATCCGATTGGTGGACTATGGGATTGAAAATCGAACTTTGAGTTTCAATGCAGGGGGGAGAGCGCGAACGCAGCCCCTCCCAACTACCACACGCGCGTTGTTGTTGTTGTAATATAGAACTGCAAGTTGCCGTTGTCGTGGTCGTTTCGAATCAGCACAAAGTAGGTGCCTCCCTGGAATGTCACACCTGCGTCCCAGAAAACAGGTCTCCCGGTCAAAGCAGTCCCGCCCCGCCCTGGGATTAACGTGACAACGGACAGGGCCCAGTCAGGGAGCAGCTTGAGAGACACCTTTCAATAGGCACTTCTGAAACATTAACGCCTTGTTTCTTCCGACAGTTTAACCAGCGATTAACATGACAACGGACAGGGCCCAGTCAGGGAGCAGCTTGAGAGACGTCTTTCAATAGGCGCTTCTGAAACATTAACGCCTTGTTTCTTTCGACAGTTTAACCAGCCTTTAACACGCCTTGTGTTTTTATTTCCCATTTCCAGCCAGCCAGCCAGCCAGCCAGCCAGCCAGCCAGCCGAGCCGAGCCAGCATCTGCAGTATTTTTTTTGATTGGTCTTGCCTGCCGTGGAATGAATGTTTCAACACGAGCTGCTGATTGTCAGCACCTCACCTCTTTCTCAATTGGCCGTTGCAATCTCACTCACTCGCTGTGAGACACGTCACGTCACTAGTTTTACTCAAAGAGGTTTCCTTCCACGGCAGTTCGTTAGTGACTGAGACTGACTGACGTAGGTCCGTTGAGACACAACCCTCCCCCATCTGATTGGTGGCCTACTGGCAAATTTACCAATCTGTCAAGCAATCCTGGCAAGAAAGGAAAAAACGGCAACTTCTTTAAACTCATCCACTGTTGCAATTAGAAACGGTGGCAAAAAATGTGGCCAGAGTGGGAGAGAACGGCAGTGCTTCGAGACTGCTTTCAACACCGGCAGCCAGAGAACAAAGAGGGAGGGCAAACAGGACCCGAGATCAATTCGCATCGAGCGCGGTATCGCTTCTCGGCCTTTTGGCTAAGATCAAGTGTGTTCCTTTTCGGGCTTATTTGGATCTGAGCGGACTGGAACGCTGGCCGCGACCTCGTGCGCTCGCAAAGTGCGGACTTTGCTGTGATTGGTCGTTTGTGTGCTGGCTCCGCCCCTAAATTTGCATAAGGACCAAATCAACACTGCAATGGCAGGGAAGGGTTCCTGGTGAAAGCAGTCCTGCCACTGACATGACAATGGACAGGGCCCGGCAGCTTGAGACACATCTTTCTTTCAATAAGCAAGTCCTTTTTAAAAAAGTTTCCTTCCACAGCAGCTCTGAGTGAGAGAGAGAGAGAGAGAGAGAGAGACACTGACTCACTGACTGATACTGACACCGACACACACACACACACACATATTATTTATTATTATTTTAAACGACAAAGGTGTTCAGA
>NW_027139308.1:302500-325000 GCF_035084215.1 Heptranchias perlo | reverse complement strand
GTAGCGATATAATTCAAAGTGCAAAATAACTTGGCGTCGTTGACTTGAAACAAGCAGGGTCTGCTTCCAAATGAAAGCTGCGCTCCCGAACTGGACTGACTGTCTGTCTGTCTGTCTGTCTGTTTGTCAAGGGGAGGAAAAGGCGGTGGTGGTGGTGAGGGTGGAGCTTTACGCTCAGGAGGGGAGACTTTCTTTCAGAGGTGCCAATTAATCTGCAGCAGAAAGTCATCCCCCCCCGACCGGGATTCGAAGCCCGGTCCTGACCACAAGACCACCGGGGAGAGTTGCCTCAAGTCCCTGAGGGACCTGGACACGAGGCCGAGGACACACGCACGCCTGCTGCACTGGCAGCAGCGACCAACAGGGGGCTGACCGGCTGATCCTTCCCTTTCACAGGCAGGCTTTTGGCCCTCGCTGAAACGACAAAGGTGTTCAGAAGGAAGTGCTGGGGGGAAGGCAGGCAGGGAGGGACGGACACAGGGAAGTCCGCACAAAACAGGTCCCCTGGAACCTCTGACCCAGAAAACCGGGTTCCTGGTGAAAGCAGTCCTGCCATTGACAGGAGAATGGACAGGGCCCGGCAGCTTGAGACACATCTTTCTTTCAATAAGCAAGTTCTTTTTAAAAAAGTTTCCTTCCACAGCAGCTCTGAGTGAGAGAGAGAGAGAGAGAGAGAGAGAGACACTGACTCACTGACTGATACTGACACCGACACACACACACACACATATTATTTACTTTTATTTTTAATTGATTTTTAGAACAGGGAGATGGACTAGGGGCTTGCTCTGTCCACTCTACGCATCGACCCAGTATTGCAGTGTTTCTGGGAACGGTGCAGCTCCCCGTGGGGAGATATTCAAAAGGAAAAACAGCTCTTTCCCAGTGTCTCTGTGTGTGTGTGTGTGTGTGTGTGTGTGTGTTATTACTGAGAATAAAGCTGATATCTCTCTCTCTCTCTCTCTCTCACTCAGAGCTGCTGTGGAAGGAAACCGTTTTAAAAAGAACTTTCTCAGCTCAGTGGTATTTTTTTCTTCTCCAAGGCTGAGTGCCGCTCGCACGGAGCGATATAATTCAAAGTGCAAAATAACTTGGCGTCGTTGACTTTAAACAAGCAGGGTCTGCTTCCAAATGAAAGCTGCGCTCCCGAACTGGACTGACTGACTGTCTGTCTGTCTGTCTGTTTGTCAAGGGGTGGAAAAGGCGCCGGTGGTGGTGAGGGTGGAGCTTTACGCTCAGGAGGGGAGACTTTCTTTCAGAGGTGCCAATTAATCTGCAGCAGAAAGTCATCCCCCCCCGACTGGGATTCGAAGCCCGGTCCTGACCACGAGACCACCGGGGAGAGTTGCCTCAAGTCCCTGAGGGACCTGGACACGAGGCCGAATACACACGCACGCCTGCTGCACTGGCAGCAGCGACCAACAGGGGGCTGACCGGCTGATCCTTCCCTTTCACAGGCAGGCTTTTGGCCCTCGCTCAAACGACAAAGGTGTTCAGAAGGAAGTCCTGGGGGGAAGGCAGGCAGGGAGGGACGGACACAGGGAAGTCCGCACAAAACAGGTCCCCTGGAACCTCTGACCCAGAAAACCGGGTTCCTGGTGAAAGCAGTCCTGCCCCGCCCTGCCATTAACATGACAATGGACAGGGCCCGGACCAGGCGCAGCGGACGGTAGCGAGCAGTCGGAGGGTGAAAATCCGCCAGTGGGTGAAAAGGAGAGCCGTGCGGTGAGAGGAGGCGGAAAGCGGTTCGCAGACTTTCGCTGTACCTCTGGCGGGCAGCGCCGCACCTCCGAGCGCTCGGTACCGTCCGCTGCGCCTCGTCCTGCCGCACGCGACGAGCCGTCCCCGGAGGAAATCGGCCTCGGCCTTCCTGAGATATCAGTCTCCAGGTGGGACAGAAAAACCGGGGGCCCCCGGCTCGCTTTCGGCGGCCCGCTAGTCGACTTCCCGTCGTGCGAACGCGATCCTTCCGGTACCCTTCGGTGCCCCTTGCCCGACTCTAGCTCCGGTGGTAAAGCGGAGTCGGTCGGTCTGACGGCCGCCGAGTTAGCAGGCGGAAAGCGGTTTGCAGCCTTTCGCTGTACCTCCGGCGGGCAGCGCCGCACCTCCGAGCGCTCGGTACCGTCCGCTGCGCCTCGTCCTGCCGCACGCGACGAGCCGTCCCCGGAGGAAATCGGCCTCGGCCCTCCTGAGATATCAGCCTCCATACGGGCGTCACAAATCAGTGGACATGGTCAGCTGCAAAGCAGTGTCATTACAACCTTTCATAAACGACAGGGCAGCACTGCACCGCACTGCACTGCACCCCACACTACATCACACTTGCCTGCCTGCCTGCCTGCCTGCCTGCCTGCCTGCCTGCCTGCCGCTGCCTACTCTCACCAGCGGACCAAAGTGAGGATAACACCCCGAAGCAAGCATCTCCCTTGCCGCCCACCAGCCCACACCAATCCCCTTGCCTGCCTCCCACAAATTCCACCAGCGAGGCAAAGTGAAAATCAACCCCCAAAAAACGCACTCCACACCGGCCATCGCCCGCTATACACCCCCCCTGGGGCGAATATTAAGCCCGAGAACACCGACTGTAACCAACCGCAGTGAAAAGTTGAAGTGGCAACTCATTAACCAGATTTACACTTGGCAACTCATAAACCAAATGAACAAAAAATCTGGTTAATGAGTTGCCCAAAATAAATCTGGTTAATGAGTTGCCACTTCAACTTTTCACTGCGGTTGGTTACAGTCGGTGTTCTCGGGCTTAATATTCACCCCGGGGGGGGGGTGATTCTGGGGGTAGTGTCCGGGAGGGTGAGCCTTTTATTCGGCAGGAGGCGTGTGGGGAAATCATCAACCTGTCAGACGATGAGTTGTCACAAACGCCATTGCTTAATGAAAGCTGCGCTCCCGAACTGGACTGACTGTCTGTCTGTCTGTCTGTCTGTCCGTTTGTCAAGGGGAGGAAAAGGCGGTGGTGGTGGTGAGGGTGGAGCTTTACGCTCAGGAGGGGAGACTTTCCTTCATGCCAATTAATCTGCAGCAGAAAGTCATCCCCCCCCGACTGGGATTCGAAGCCCGGTCCTGACCACGAGACCACCGGGGAGAGCTGCCTCAAGTCCCTGAGGGACCTGGACACGAGGCCGAGGACACGCACGCCTGCTGCACTGGCAGCAGCGACCAGCAGGGGGCTGACCGGCTGATCCTTCCCTTTCACAGGCAGGCTTTTGACCCTCGATTAAACGACAAAGGTGTTCAGAAGGAAGTCCTGGGGGGAGGGAGGCAGGGAGGGACGGACACAGGGAAGTCCGCACAAAACAGGTCCCCTGGAATCTCACACCTGCGTCCCAGAAAACAGGTCTCCTGGTCAAAGCAGTCCTGCCCCGTCCTGCCATTAACGTGACAATGGACAGGGCCCGGCAGCTTGAGACACATCTTTTTTTCAATATGCAAGTTCTTTTTAAAAAGGTTTCCTTCCACAGCAGCTCTGAGTAAGAGTGAGAGAGAGAGAGAGAGAGAGAGAGACACTGACTGACACTGACACTGACACTGACACACACACACACACACACACACACACACACACACACACACCGTCTCCCATCCGATTGGTGGACTATGGGATTGAAAATCGAACTTTGAGTTTCAATGCAGGGGGGAGAGCGCGAACGCAGCCCCTCCCAACTACCACACGCGCGTTGTTGTTGTTGTAATATAGAACTGCAAGTTGCCGTTGTCGTGGTCGTTTCGAATCAGCACAAAGTAGGTGCCTCCCTGGAATGTCACACCTGCGTCCCAGAAAACAGGTCTCCCGGTCAAAGCAGTCCCGCCCCGCCCTGGGATTAACGTGACAATGGACAGGGCCCAGTCAGGGAGCAGCTTGAGAGACGTCTTTCAATAGGCGCTTCTGAAACATTAACGCCTTGTTTCTTTCGACAGTTTAACCAGCCTTTAACACGCCTTGTGTTTTTATTTCCCATTTCCAGCCAGCCAGCCAGCCAGCCAGCCAGCCAGCCGAGCCGAGCCAGCATCTGCAGTATTTTTTTTGATTGGTCTTGCCTGCCGTGGAATGAATGTTTCAACACGAGCTGCTGATTGTCAGCACCTCACCTCTTTCTCAATTGGCCGTTGCAATCTCACTCGCTCGCTCATTGTGAGACACGTCACGTCACTAGTTTTACTCAAAGAGGTTTCCTTCCACGGCAGTTCGTTAGTGACTGAGACTGACTGACGTAGGTCCGTTGAGACACAACCCTCCCCCATCTGATTGGTGGCCTACTGGCAAATTTACCAATCTGTCAAGCAATCCTGGCAAGAAAGGAAAAAACGGCAACTTCTTTAAACTCATCCACTGTTGCAATTAGAAACGGTGGCAAAAAATGTGGCCAGAGTGGGAGAGAACGGCAGTGCTTCGAGACTGCTTTCAACACCGGCAGCCAGAGAACAAAGAGGGAGGGCAAACAGGACCCGAGATCAATTCGCATCGAGCGCGGTATCGCTTCTCGGCCTTTTGGCTAAGATCAAGTGGTCAAGTGGGGGAAGGCAACCATTTGGAGCCTTCCTGCCATTGTATGCCGGGGGGATGCAGTCAGGGAGAAATCCCCTCGGGCAGAGTGTAGAGCTTTGGCTTGTAGAGCTTTGGCTTGATGTAATGTCACTGCAAGGAATCTGGAATGAATCTGTAAGGCAATAAGGCACCCCAGAGTGTCAGAAAAAAAAAAAAAAAAAAAAAAAAAAAAAAAAAAAAAAAAATCTGTTCTTATCAGTTTAATATCTGATACGTCCCCTATCTGGGGACCATATATTAAATTGATTTTTGGAACAGGGAGATGGACTAGGGGCTTGCTCCGTCCACTCCACGCATCGACCCAGTATTGCAGTGTCTCTGGGAACGGTGCAGCTCCCTGTGGGGAGATATTCAAAAGGAAAAACAGCTCTTTCCCAGTGTCTCTGTGTGTGAGTGTGTGTGTGTTTTATTACTGAGAATAAAGCTGATATCTCTCTCTCTCTCTCTCTCTCTTACACTCAGAGCTGCTGTGGAAGGAAACCGTTTTAAAAAGAACTTTCTCAGCTCAGTGGTATTTTTTTCTTCTCCAAGGCTGAGTGCCGCTCGCACGGAGCGATATAATTCAAAGTGCAAAATAACTTGGCGTCGTTGACTTGAAACAAGCAGGGTCTGCTTCCAAATGAAAGCTGCGCTCCCGAACTGGACTGACTGTCTGTCTGTCTGTCTGTCTGTCTGTTTGTCAAGGGGTGGAAAAGGCGGCGGTGGTGGTTAAGGGTGGAGCTTTACGCTCAGGAGGGGAGACTTTCTTTCAGAGGTGCCAATTAATCTGCAGCAGAAAGTCATCCCCCCCGACCGGGATTCGAAGCCCGGTCCTGACCACGAGACCACCGGGGAGAGTTGCCTCAAGTCCCTGAGGGACCTGGACACGAGGCCGAATACACACGCACGCCTGCTGCACTGGCAGCAGCGACCAACAGGGGGCTGACCGGCTGATCCTTCCCTTTCACAGGCAGGCTTTTGGCCCTCGCTGAAACGACAAAGGTGTTCAGAAGGAAGTGCTGGGGGGAAGGCAGGCAGGGAGGGACGGACACAGGGAAGTCCGCACAAAACAGGTCCCCTGGAACCTCTGACCCAGAAAACCGGGTTCCTGGTGAAAGCAGTCCTGCCATTGACAGGAGAATGGACAGGGCCCGGCAGCTTGAGACACATCTTTCTTTCAATAAGCAAGTTCTTTTTAAAAAAGTTTCCTTCCACAGCAGCTCTGAGTGAGAGAGAGAGAGAGAGAGACACTGACTCACTGACTGATACTGACACCGACACACACACACACACACACACACACACACATATTATTTATTATTATTTTTAATTAATTTTTGGAACAGGGAGATGGACTAGGGGCTTGCTCTGTCCACTCTACGCATCGACCCAGTATTGCAGTGTTTCTGGGAACGGTGCAGCTCCCCGTGGGGAGATATTCAAAAGGAAAAACAGCTCTTTCCCAGTGTCTCTGTGTGTGTGTGTGTGTGTGTGTGTGTGTATTATTACTGAGAATAAAGCTGATATCTCTCTCTCTCTCTCTCTCCCTCTCTCTCTCTCACTCAGAGCTGCTGTGGAAGGAAACCGTTTTAAAAAGACCTTTCTCAGCTCAGTGGTATTTTTTTCTTCTCCAAGGCTGAGTGCCGCTCGCACGTAGCGATATAATTCAAAGTGCAAAATAACTTGGCGTCGTTGACTTTAAACAAGCAGGGTCTGCTTCCAAATGAAAGCTGCGCTCCCGAACTGGACTGACTGACTGTCTGTCTGTCTGTCTGTCTGTCTGTCTGTTTGTCAAGGGGTGGAAAAGGCGGCGGTGGTGGTGAGGGTGGAGCTTTACGCTCAGGAGGGGAGACTTTCTTTCAGAGGTGCCAATTAATCTGCAGCAGAAAGCCATCCCCCCCGACCGGGATTCGAAGCCCGGTCCTGACCACGAGACCACCGGGGAGAGTTGCCTCAAGTCCCTGAGGGACCTGGACACGAGGCCGAATACACACGCACGCCTGCTGCACTGGCAGCAGCGACCAACAGGGGGCTGACCGGCTGATCCTTCCCTTTCACAGGCAGGCTTTTGGCCCTCGCTGAAACGACAAAGGTGTTCAGAAGGAAGTCCTGGGGGGAAGGCAGGCAGGGAGGGACGGACACAGGGAAGTCCGCACAAAACAGGTCCCCTGGAACCTCTGACCCAGAAAAACGGGTTCCTGGTGAAAGCAGTCCTGCCATTGACATGACAATGGACAGGGCCCGGCAGCTTGAGACACATCTTTCTTTCAATATGCAAGTTCTTTTTAAAAAGGTTTCCTTCCACAGCAGCTCTGAGTGAGAGAGAGAGAGAGAGAGAGAGACACTGACTGACTGACTGATACTGACACCGACACACACACACACACACACACATATTATTTATTATTATTTTTAATTGATTTTTAGAACAGGGAGATGGAATAGGGGCTTGCTCCGTCCACTCCACGCATCGACCCAGTATTGCAGTGTTTCTGGGAACGGTGCAGCTCCCCGTGGGGAGATATTCAAAAGGAAAATCAGCTCTTCTCTGTGTGTGTGTGTGTGTGTGTGTGTGTGTGTATTATTACTGAGAATAAAGCTGATATCTCTCTCTCTCTCTCACTCAGAGCTGCTGTGGAAGGAAACCTTTTTAAAAAGAACTTTCTCAGCTCAGTGGTATTTTTTTCTTCTCCAAGGCTGAGTGCCGCTCGCACGGAGCGATATAATTCAAAGTGCAAAATAACTTGGCGTCGTTGACTTTAAACAAGCAGGGTCTGCTTCCAAATGAAAGCTGCGCTCCCGAACTGTACTGACTGTCTGCCTGTCTGTCTGTCTGTCTGTTTGTCAAGGGGAGGAAAAGGTGGCGGTGGTGGTGGTGAGGGTGGAGCTTTACGCTCAGGAGGGGAGACTTTCTTTCAGAGGTGCCAATTAATCTGCAGCAGAAAGTCATCCCCCCCCCGACCGGGATTCGAAGCCCGGTCCTGACCACGAGACCACCGGGGAGAGTTGCCTCAAGTCCCTGAGGGACCTGGACACGAGGCCGAGGACACACGCACGCCTGCTGCACTGGCAGCAGCGACCAACAGGGGGCTGACCGGCTGATCCTTCCCTTTCACAGGCAGGCTTTTGGCCCTCGCTCAAACGACAAAGGTGTTCAGAAGGAAGTCCTGGGGGGAAGGCATGGAGGGACGGACACAGGGAAGTCCGCACAAAACAGGTCCCCTGGAACCTCTGACCCAGAAAACCGGGTTCCTGGTGAAAGCAGTCCTGCCCCGCCCTGCCATTAACATGACAATGGACAGGGCCCGGACCAGGCGCAGCGGACGGTAGCGAGCAGTCGGAGGGTGAAAATCCGCCAGTGGGTGAAAAGGAGAGCCGTGCGGTGAGAGGAGGCGGAAAGCGGTTCGCAGACTTTCGCTGTACCTCCGGCGGGCAGCGCCGCACCTCCGAGCGCTCGGTACCGTCCGCTGCGCCTCGTCCTGCCGCACGCGACGAGCCGTCCCCGGAGGAAATCGGCCTCGGCCTTCCTGAGATATCAGTCTCCAGGTGGGACAGAAAAACCGGGGGCCCCCGGCTCGCTTTCGGCGGCCCGCTAGTCGACTTCCCGTCGTGCGAACGCGATCCTTCCGGTACCCTTCGGTGCCCCTTGCCCGACTCTAGCTCCGGTGGTAAAGCGGAGTCGGTCGGTCTGACGGCCGCCGAGTTAGCAGGCGGAAAGCGGTTTGCAGCCTTTCGCTGTACCTCCGGCGGGCAGCGCCGCACCTCCGAGCGCTCGGTACCGTCCGCTGCGCCTCGTCCTGCCGCACGCGACGAGCCGTCCCCGGAGGAAATCGGCCTCGGCCCTCCTGAGATATCAGCCTCCATACGGGCGTCACAAATCAGTGGACATGGTCAGCTGCAAAGCAGTGTCATTACAACCTTTCATAAACGACAGGGCAGCACTGCACTGCACTGCACTGCACCCCACACTACATCACACTTGCCTGCCTGCCTGCCAGCCTGCCGCTGCCTACTCTCACCAGCGGACCAAAGTGAGGATAACACCCCGAAGCAAGCATCTCCCTTGCCGCCCACCAGCCCACACCAATCCCCTTGCCTGCCTCCCACAAATTCCACCAGCGAGGCAAAGTGAAAATCAACCCCCAAAAAACGCACTCCACACCGGCCATCGCCCGCTATACACCCCCCCTGGGGTGAATATTAAGCCCGAGAACACCGACTGTAACCAACCGCAGTGAAAAGTTGAAGTGGCAACTCATTAACCAGATTTACACTTGGCAACTCATAAACCAAATGAACAAAAAATCTGGTTAATGAGTTGCCCAAAATAAATCTGGTTAATGAGTTGCCACTTCAACTTTTCACTGCGGTTGGTTACAGTCGGTGTTCTCGGGCTTAATATTCACCCCGGGGGGGGGGGGTGGGTGATTCTGGGGGTAGTGTCCGGGAGGGTGAGCCTTTTATTCGGCAGGAGGCGTGTGGGGAAATCATCAACCTGTCAGACGATGAGTTGTCACAAATGCCATTGCTTAATGAAAGCTGCGCTCCCGAACTGGACTGACTGTCTGTCTGTCTGTCTGTCTGTCCGTTTGTCAAGGGGAGGAAAAGGCGGTGGTGGTGGTGGTGAGGGTGGAGCTTTACGCTCAGGAGGGGAGACTTTCCTTCATGCCAATTAATCTGCAGCAGAAAGTCATCCCCCCCCGACTGGGATTCGAAGCCCGGTCCTGACCACGAGACCACCGGGGAGAGCTGCCTCAAGTCCCTGAGGGACCTGGACACGAGGCCGAGGACACACGCACGCCTGCTGCACTGGCAGCAGCGACCAGCAGGGGGCTGACCGGCTGATCCTTCCCTTTCACAGGCAGGCTTTTGGCCCTCGCTGAAACGACAAAGGTGTTCAGAAGGAAGTCCTGGGGAGGAGGGAGGGAGGCAGGGAAATCAGCACAAAGCAGGTCCCCTGGAATCTCACACCTGCGTCCCAGAAAACAGGTCTCCTGGTCAAAGCAGTCCTGCCCCGTCCTGCCATTAACGTGACAATGGACAGGGCCCGGCAGCTTGAGACACATCTTTTTTTCAATATGCAAGTTCTTTTTAAAAAGGTTTCCTTCCACAGCAGCTCTGAGTAAGAGTGAGAGAGAGAGAGAGAGAGAGAGAGACTGACACTGACACTGACACACACACACACACACACACACCGTCTCCCATCCGATTGGTGGACTATGGGATTGAAAATCGAACTTTGAGTTTCAATGCAGGGGGGAGAGCGCGAACGCAGCCCCTCCCAACTACCACACGCGCGTTGTTGTTGTTGTAATATAGAACTGCAAGTTGCCGTTGTCGTGGTCGTTTCGAATCAGCACAAAGTAGGTGCCTCCCTGGAATGTCACACCTGCGTCCCAGAAAACAGGTCTCCCGGTCAAAGCAGTCCCGCCCCCGCCCTGGGATTAACATGACAACGGACAGGGCCCAGTCAGGGAGCAGCTTGAGAGACACCTTTCAATAGGCGCTTCTGAAACATTAACGCCTTGTTTCTTCCGACAGTTTAACCAGCGATTAACATGACAACGGACAGGGCCCAGTCAGGGAGCAGCTTGAGAGACGTCTTTCAATAGGCGCTTCTGAAACATTAACGCCTTGTTTCTTTCGACAGTTTAACCAGCCTTTAACACGCCTTGTGTTTTTATTTCCCATTTCCAGCCAGCCAGCCAGCCAGCCAGCCAGCCAGCCAGCCGAGCCGAGCCAGCATCTGCAGTATTTTTTTTGATTGGTCTTGCCTGCCGTGGAATGAATGTTTCAACACGAGCTGCTGATTGTCAGCACCTCACCTCTTTCTCAATTGGCCGTTGCAATCTCACTCGCTCGCTCATTGTGAGACACGTCACGTCACGTCACTAGTTTTACTCAAAGAGGTTTCCTTCCACGGCAGTTCGTTAGTGACTGAGACTGACTGACGGAGGTCCGTTGAGACACAACCCTCCCCCATCTGATTGGTGGCCTACTGGCAAATTTACCAATCTGTCAAGCAATCCTGGCAAGAAAGGAAAAAACGGCAACTTCTTTAAACTCATCCACTGTTGCAATTAGAAACGGTGGCAAAAAATGTGGCCAGAGTAGGAGAGAACGGCAGTGCTTCGAGACTGCTTTCAACACCGGCAGCCAGAGAACAAAGAGGGAGGGCAAACAGGACCCGAGATCAATTCGCATCGAGCGCGGTATCGCTTCTCGGCCTTTTGGCTAAGATCAAGTGGTCAAGTGGGGGAAGGCAACCATTTGGAGCCTTCCTGCCATTGTATGCCGGGGGGATGCAGTCAGGGAGAAATCCCCTCGGGCAGAGTGCAGAGCTTTGGCTTGTAGAGCTTTGGCTTGATGTAATGTCACTGCAAGGAATCTGGAATGAATCTGTAAGGCAATAAGGCACCCCAGAGTGTCAGAAAAAAAAAAAAAAAAAAAAATCTGTTCTTATCAGTTTAATATCTGATACGTCCCCTATCTGGGGACCATATATTAAATTGATTTTTGGAACAGGGAGATGGACTAGGGGCTTGCTCCGTCCACTCCACGCATCGACCCAGTATTGCAGTGTCTCTGGGAACGGTGCAGCTCCCTGTGGGGAGATATTCAAAAGGAAAAACAGCTCTTTCCCAGTGTCTCTGTGTGTGTGTGTGTGTGTGTGTGTGTTTTATTACTGAGAATAAAGCTGATATCTCTCTCTCTCTCTCTCTCTCTTACACTCAGAGCTGCTGTGGAAGGAAACCGTTTTAAAAAGAACTTTCTCAGCTCAGTGGTATTTTTTTCTTCTCCAAGGCTGAGTGCCGCTCGCACGGAGCGATATAATTCAAAGTGCAAAATAACTTGGCGTCGTTGACTTGAAACAAGCAGGGTCTGCTTCCAAATGAAAGCTGCGCTCCCGAACTGGACTGACTGTCTGTCTGTCTGTCTGTTTGTCAAGGGGTGGAAAAGGCGGCGGTGGTGGTGAGGGTGGAGCATTACGCACAGGAGGGGAGACTTTCTTTCAGAGGTGCCAATTAATCTGCAGCAGAAAGTCATCCCCCCCGACCGGGATTCGAAGCCCGGTCCTGACCACGAGACCACCGGGGAGAGTTGCCTCAAGTCCCTGAGGGACCTGGACACGAGGCCGAATACACACGCACGCCTGCTGCACTGGCAGCAGCGACCAACAGGGGGCTGACCGGCTGATCCTTCCCTTTCACAGGCAGGCTTTTGGCCCTCGCTCAAACGACAAAGGTGTTCAGAAGGAAGTGCTGGGGGGAAGGCAGGCAGGGAGGGACGGACACAGGGAAGTCCGCACAAAACAGGTCCCCTGGAACCTCTGACCCAGAAAACCGGGTTCCTGGTGAAAGCAGTCCTGCCATTGACAGGAGAATGGACAGGGCCCGGCAGCTTGAGACACATCTTTCTTTCAATAAGCAAGTTCTTTTTAAAAAAGTTTCCTTCCACAGCAGCTCTGAGTGAGAGAGAGAGAGAGAGAGACACTGACTCGCTGACTGATACTGACACCGACACACACACACACACACACACACACACACACACACACACACACATATTATTTATTATTATTTTTAATTAATTTTTGGAACAGGGAGATGGACTAGGGGCTTGCTCTGTCCACTCTACGCATCGACCCAGTATTGCAGTGTTTCTGGGAACGGTGCAGCTCCCCGTGGGGAGATATTCAAAAGGAAAAACAGCTCTTTCCCAGTGTCTCTGTGTGTGTGTGTGTGTGTGTGTGTGTGTGTGTGTATTATTACTGAGAATAAAGCTGATATCTCTCTCTCTCTCTCTCTCTCTCTCTCTCTCTCTCACTCAGAGCTGCTGTGGAAGGAAACCGTTTTAAAAAGACCTTTCTCAGCTCAGTGGTATTTTTTTCTTCTCCAAGGCTGAGTGCCGCTCGCACGTAGCGATATAATTCAAAGTGCAAAATAACTTGGCGTCGTTGACTTTAAACAAGCAGGGTCTGCTTCCAAATGAAAGCTGCGCTCCCGAACTGGACTGACTGACTGACTGTCTGTCTGTCTGTCTGTCTGTTTGTCAAGGGGTGGAAAAGGCGGCGGTGGTGGTGAGGGTGGAGCTTTACGCTCAGGAGGGGAGACTTTCTTTCAGAGGTGCCAATTAATCTGCAGCAGAAAGCCATCCCCCCCGACCGGGATTCGAAGCCCGGTCCTGACCACGAGACCACCGGGGAGAGTTGCCTCAAGTCCCTGAGGGACCTGGACACGAGGCCGAGGACACACGCACGCCTGCTGCACTGGCAGCAGCGACCAACAGGGGGCTGACCGGCTGATCCTTCCCTTTCACAGGCAGGCTTTTGGCCCTCGCTCAAACGACAAAGGTGTTCAGAAGGAAGTGCTGGGGGGAAGGCAGGCAGGGAGGGACGGACACAGGGAAGTCCGCACAAAACAGGTCCCCTGGAACCTCTGACCCAGAAAAACGGGTTCCTGGTGAAAGCAGTCCTGCCATTGACATGACAATGGACAGGGCCCGGCAGCTTGAGACACATCTTTCTTTCAATATGCAAGTTCTTTTTAAAAAAGTTTCCTTCCACAGCAGCTCTGAGTGAGAGAGAGAGAGAGAGAGAGAGAGAGACACTGACTCACTGACTGATACTGACACCGACACACACACACACACACACACACACACACACACACACATATTATTTATTATTATTTTTAATTGATTTTTAGAACAGGGAGATGGAATAGGGGCTTGCTCCGTCCACTCCACGCATCGACCCAGTATTGCAGTGTTTCTGGGAACGGTGCAGCTCCCCGTGGGGAGATATTCAAAAGGAAAATCAGCTCTTTCCCAGTGTCTCTGTGTGTGTGTGTGTGTGTGTGTGTGTGTGTATTATTACTGAGAATAAAGCTGATATCTCTCTCTCTCTCTCACTCAGAGCTGCTGTGGAAGGAAACCTTTTTAAAAAGAACTTTCTCAGCTCAGTGGTATTTTTTTCTTCTCCAAGGCTGAGTGCCGCTCGCACGGAGCGATATAATTCAAAGTGCAAAATAACTTGGCGTCGTTGACTTTAAACAAGCAGGGTCTGCTTCCAAATGAAAGCTGCGCTCCCGAACTGTACTGACTGTCTGCCTGTCTGTCTGTCTGTCTGTTTGTCAAGGGGAGGAAAAGGTGGCGGTGGTGGTGGTGAGGGTGGAGCTTTACGCTCAGGAGGGGAGACTTTCTTTCAGAGGTGCCAATTAATCTGCAGCAGAAAGTCATCCCCCCCCCGACCGGGATTCGAAGCCCGGTCCTGACCACGAGACCACCGGGGAGAGTTGCCTCAAGTCCCTGAGGGACCTGGACACGAGGCCGAGGACACACGCACGCCTGCTGCACTGGCAGCAGCGACCAACAGGGGGCTGACCGGCTGATCCTTCCCTTTCACAGGCAGGCTTTTGGCCCTCGCTCAAACGACAAAGGTGTTCAGAAGGAAGTCCTGGGGGGAAGGCATGGAGGGACGGACACAGGGAAGTCCGCACAAAACAGGTCCCCTGGAACCTCTGACCCAGAAAACCGGGTTCCTGGTGAAAGCAGTCCTGCCCCGCCCTGCCATTAACATGACAATGGACAGGGCCCGGACCAGGCGCAGCGGACGGTAGCGAGCAGTCGGAGGGTGAAAATCCGCCAGTGGGTGAAAAGGAGAGCCGTGCGGTGAGAGGAGGCGGAAAGCGGTTCGCAGACTTTCGCTGTACCTCCGGCGGGCAGCGCCGCACCTCCGAGCGCTCGGTACCGTCCGCTGCGCCTCGTCCTGCCGCACGCGACGAGCCGTCCCCGGAGGAAATCGGCCTCGGCCTTCCTGAGATATCAGTCTCCAGGTGGGACAGAAAAACCGGGGGCCCCCGGCTCGCTTTCGGCGGCCCGCTAGTCGACTTCCCGTCGTGCGAACGCGATCCTTCCGGTACCCTTCGGTGCCCCTTGCCCGACTCTAGCTCCGGTGGTAAAGCGGAGTCGGTCGGTCTGACGGCCGCCGAGTTAGCAGGCGGAAAGCGGTTTGCAGCCTTTCGCTGTACCTCCGGCGGGCAGCGCCGCACCTCCGAGCGCTCGGTACCGTCCGCTGCGCCTCGTCCTGCCGCACGCGACGAGCCGTCCCCGGAGGAAATCGGCCTCGGCCCTCCTGAGATATCAGCCTCCATACGGGCGTCACAAATCAGTGGACATGGTCAGCTGCAAAGCAGTGTCATTACAACCTTTCATAAACGACAGGGCAGCACTGCACTGCACTGCACTGCACCCCACACTACATCACACTTGCCTGCCTGCCTGCCAGCCTGCCGCTGCCTACTCTCACCAGCGGACCAAAGTGAGGATAACACCCCGAAGCAAGCATCTCCCTTGCCGCCCACCAGCCCACACCAATCCCCTTGCCTGCCTCCCACAAATTCCACCAGCGAGGCAAAGTGAAAATCAACCCCCAAAAAACGCACTCCACACCGGCCATCGCCCGCTATACACCCCCCCTGGGGTGAATATTAAGCCCGAGAACACCGACTGTAACCAACCGCAGTGAAAAGTTGAAGTGGCAACTCATTAACCAGATTTACACTTGGCAACTCATAAACCAAATGAACAAAAAATCTGGTTAATGAGTTGCCCAAAATAAATCTGGTTAATGAGTTGCCACTTCAACTTTTCACTGCGGTTGGTTACAGTCGGTGTTCTCGGGCTTAATATTCACCCCGGGGGGGGGGGGTGGGTGATTCTGGGGGTAGTGTCCGGGAGGGTGAGCCTTTTATTCGGCAGGAGGCGTGTGGGGAAATCATCAACCTGTCAGACGATGAGTTGTCACAAATGCCATTGCTTAATGAAAGCTGCGCTCCCGAACTGGACTGACTGTCTGTCTGTCTGTCTGTCTGTCCGTTTGTCAAGGGGAGGAAAAGGCGGTGGTGGTGGTGGTGAGGGTGGAGCTTTACGCTCAGGAGGGGAGACTTTCCTTCATGCCAATTAATCTGCAGCAGAAAGTCATCCCCCCCCGACTGGGATTCGAAGCCCGGTCCTGACCACGAGACCACCGGGGAGAGCTGCCTCAAGTCCCTGAGGGACCTGGACACGAGGCCGAGGACACACGCACGCCTGCTGCACTGGCAGCAGCGACCAGCAGGGGGCTGACCGGCTGATCCTTCCCTTTCACAGGCAGGCTTTTGGCCCTCGCTGAAACGACAAAGGTGTTCAGAAGGAAGTCCTGGGGAGGAGGGAGGGAGGCAGGGAAATCAGCACAAAGCAGGTCCCCTGGAATCTCACACCTGCGTCCCAGAAAACAGGTCTCCTGGTCAAAGCAGTCCTGCCCCGTCCTGCCATTAACGTGACAATGGACAGGGCCCGGCAGCTTGAGACACATCTTTTTTTCAATATGCAAGTTCTTTTTAAAAAGGTTTCCTTCCACAGCAGCTCTGAGTAAGAGTGAGAGAGAGAGAGAGAGAGAGAGAGACTGACACTGACACTGACACACACACACACACACACACACACCGTCTCCCATCCGATTGGTGGACTATGGGATTGAAAATCGAACTTTGAGTTTCAATGCAGGGGGGAGAGCGCGAACGCAGCCCCTCCCAACTACCACACGCGCGTTGTTGTTGTTGTAATATAGAACTGCAAGTTGCCGTTGTCGTGGTCGTTTCGAATCAGCACAAAGTAGGTGCCTCCCTGGAATGTCACACCTGCGTCCCAGAAAACAGGTCTCCCGGTCAAAGCAGTCCCGCCCCCGCCCTGGGATTAACATGACAACGGACAGGGCCCAGTCAGGGAGCAGCTTGAGAGACACCTTTCAATAGGCGCTTCTGAAACATTAACGCCTTGTTTCTTCCGACAGTTTAACCAGCGATTAACATGACAACGGACAGGGCCCAGTCAGGGAGCAGCTTGAGAGACGTCTTTCAATAGGCGCTTCTGAAACATTAACGCCTTGTTTCTTTCGACAGTTTAACCAGCCTTTAACACGCCTTGTGTTTTTATTTCCCATTTCCAGCCAGCCAGCCAGCCAGCCAGCCAGCCAGCCAGCCGAGCCGAGCCAGCATCTGCAGTATTTTTTTTGATTGGTCTTGCCTGCCGTGGAATGAATGTTTCAACACGAGCTGCTGATTGTCAGCACCTCACCTCTTTCTCAATTGGCCGTTGCAATCTCACTCGCTCGCTCATTGTGAGACACGTCACGTCACGTCACTAGTTTTACTCAAAGAGGTTTCCTTCCACGGCAGTTCGTTAGTGACTGAGACTGACTGACGGAGGTCCGTTGAGACACAACCCTCCCCCATCTGATTGGTGGCCTACTGGCAAATTTACCAATCTGTCAAGCAATCCTGGCAAGAAAGGAAAAAACGGCAACTTCTTTAAACTCATCCACTGTTGCAATTAGAAACGGTGGCAAAAAATGTGGCCAGAGTAGGAGAGAACGGCAGTGCTTCGAGACTGCTTTCAACACCGGCAGCCAGAGAACAAAGAGGGAGGGCAAACAGGACCCGAGATCAATTCGCATCGAGCGCGGTATCGCTTCTCGGCCTTTTGGCTAAGATCAAGTGGTCAAGTGGGGGAAGGCAACCATTTGGAGCCTTCCTGCCATTGTATGCCGGGGGGATGCAGTCAGGGAGAAATCCCCTCGGGCAGAGTGCAGAGCTTTGGCTTGTAGAGCTTTGGCTTGATGTAATGTCACTGCAAGGAATCTGGAATGAATCTGTAAGGCAATAAGGCACCCCAGAGTGTCAGAAAAAAAAAAAAAAAAAAAAATCTGTTCTTATCAGTTTAATATCTGATACGTCCCCTATCTGGGGACCATATATTAAATTGATTTTTGGAACAGGGAGATGGACTAGGGGCTTGCTCCGTCCACTCCACGCATCGACCCAGTATTGCAGTGTCTCTGGGAACGGTGCAGCTCCCTGTGGGGAGATATTCAAAAGGAAAAACAGCTCTTTCCCAGTGTCTCTGTGTGTGTGTGTGTGTGTGTGTGTGTTTTATTACTGAGAATAAAGCTGATATCTCTCTCTCTCTCTCTCTCTCTTACACTCAGAGCTGCTGTGGAAGGAAACCGTTTTAAAAAGAACTTTCTCAGCTCAGTGGTATTTTTTTCTTCTCCAAGGCTGAGTGCCGCTCGCACGGAGCGATATAATTCAAAGTGCAAAATAACTTGGCGTCGTTGACTTGAAACAAGCAGGGTCTGCTTCCAAATGAAAGCTGCGCTCCCGAACTGGACTGACTGTCTGTCTGTCTGTCTGTTTGTCAAGGGGTGGAAAAGGCGGCGGTGGTGGTGAGGGTGGAGCATTACGCACAGGAGGGGAGACTTTCTTTCAGAGGTGCCAATTAATCTGCAGCAGAAAGTCATCCCCCCCGACCGGGATTCGAAGCCCGGTCCTGACCACGAGACCACCGGGGAGAGTTGCCTCAAGTCCCTGAGGGACCTGGACACGAGGCCGAATACACACGCACGCCTGCTGCACTGGCAGCAGCGACCAACAGGGGGCTGACCGGCTGATCCTTCCCTTTCACAGGCAGGCTTTTGGCCCTCGCTCAAACGACAAAGGTGTTCAGAAGGAAGTGCTGGGGGGAAGGCAGGCAGGGAGGGACGGACACAGGGAAGTCCGCACAAAACAGGTCCCCTGGAACCTCTGACCCAGAAAACCGGGTTCCTGGTGAAAGCAGTCCTGCCATTGACAGGAGAATGGACAGGGCCCGGCAGCTTGAGACACATCTTTCTTTCAATAAGCAAGTTCTTTTTAAAAAAGTTTCCTTCCACAGCAGCTCTGAGTGAGAGAGAGAGAGAGAGAGACACTGACTCGCTGACTGATACTGACACCGACACACACACACACACACACACACACACACACACACACACACACATATTATTTATTATTATTTTTAATTAATTTTTGGAACAGGGAGATGGACTAGGGGCTTGCTCTGTCCACTCTACGCATCGACCCAGTATTGCAGTGTTTCTGGGAACGGTGCAGCTCCCCGTGGGGAGATATTCAAAAGGAAAAACAGCTCTTTCCCAGTGTCTCTGTGTGTGTGTGTGTGTGTGTGTGTGTGTGTGTGTATTATTACTGAGAATAAAGCTGATATCTCTCTCTCTCTCTCTCTCTCTCTCTCTCTCTCTCACTCAGAGCTGCTGTGGAAGGAAACCGTTTTAAAAAGACCTTTCTCAGCTCAGTGGTATTTTTTTCTTCTCCAAGGCTGAGTGCCGCTCGCACGTAGCGATATAATTCAAAGTGCAAAATAACTTGGCGTCGTTGACTTTAAACAAGCAGGGTCTGCTTCCAAATGAAAGCTGCGCTCCCGAACTGGACTGACTGACTGACTGTCTGTCTGTCTGTCTGTCTGTTTGTCAAGGGGTGGAAAAGGCGGCGGTGGTGGTGAGGGTGGAGCTTTACGCTCAGGAGGGGAGACTTTCTTTCAGAGGTGCCAATTAATCTGCAGCAGAAAGCCATCCCCCCCGACCGGGATTCGAAGCCCGGTCCTGACCACGAGACCACCGGGGAGAGTTGCCTCAAGTCCCTGAGGGACCTGGACACGAGGCCGAGGACACACGCACGCCTGCTGCACTGGCAGCAGCGACCAACAGGGGGCTGACCGGCTGATCCTTCCCTTTCACAGGCAGGCTTTTGGCCCTCGCTCAAACGACAAAGGTGTTCAGAAGGAAGTGCTGGGGGGAAGGCAGGCAGGGAGGGACGGACACAGGGAAGTCCGCACAAAACAGGTCCCCTGGAACCTCTGACCCAGAAAAACGGGTTCCTGGTGAAAGCAGTCCTGCCATTGACATGACAATGGACAGGGCCCGGCAGCTTGAGACACATCTTTCTTTCAATATGCAAGTTCTTTTTAAAAAAGTTTCCTTCCACAGCAGCTCTGAGTGAGAGAGAGAGAGAGAGAGAGAGAGAGACACTGACTCACTGACTGATACTGACACCGACACACACACACACACACACACACACACACACACACACATATTATTTATTATTATTTTTAATTGATTTTTAGAACAGGGAGATGGAATAGGGGCTTGCTCCGTCCACTCCACGCATCGACCCAGTATTGCAGTGTTTCTGGGAACGGTGCAGCTCCCCGTGGGGAGATATTCAAAAGGAAAATCAGCTCTTTCCCAGTGTCTCTGTGTGTGTGTGTGTGTGTGTGTGTGTGTGTATTATTACTGAGAATAAAGCTGATATCTCTCTCTCTCTCTCACTCAGAGCTGCTGTGGAAGGAAACCTTTTTAAAAAGAACTTTCTCAGCTCAGTGGTATTTTTTTCTTCTCCAAGGCTGAGTGCCGCTCGCACGGAGCGATATAATTCAAAGTGCAAAATAACTTGGCGTCGTTGACTTTAAACAAGCAGGGTCTGCTTCCAAATGAAAGCTGCGCTCCCGAACTGTACTGACTGTCTGCCTGTCTGTCTGTCTGTCTGTTTGTCAAGGGGAGGAAAAGGTGGCGGTGGTGGTGGTGAGGGTGGAGCTTTACGCTCAGGAGGGGAGACTTTCTTTCAGAGGTGCCAATTAATCTGCAGCAGAAAGTCATCCCCCCCCCGACCGGGATTCGAAGCCCGGTCCTGACCACGAGACCACCGGGGAGAGTTGCCTCAAGTCCCTGAGGGACCTGGACACGAGGCCGAGGACACACGCACGCCTGCTGCACTGGCAGCAGCGACCAACAGGGGGCTGACCGGCTGATCCTTCCCTTTCACAGGCAGGCTTTTGGCCCTCGCTCAAACGACAAAGGTGTTCAGAAGGAAGTCCTGGGGGGAAGGCATGGAGGGACGGACACAGGGAAGTCCGCACAAAACAGGTCCCCTGGAACCTCTGACCCAGAAAACCGGGTTCCTGGTGAAAGCAGTCCTGCCCCGCCCTGCCATTAACATGACAATGGACAGGGCCCGGACCAGGCGCAGCGGACGGTAGCGAGCAGTCGGAGGGTGAAAATCCGCCAGTGGGTGAAAAGGAGAGCCGTGCGGTGAGAGGAGGCGGAAAGCGGTTCGCAGACTTTCGCTGTACCTCCGGCGGGCAGCGCCGCACCTCCGAGCGCTCGGTACCGTCCGCTGCGCCTCGTCCTGCCGCACGCGACGAGCCGTCCCCGGAGGAAATCGGCCTCGGCCTTCCTGAGATATCAGTCTCCAGGTGGGACAGAAAAACCGGGGGCCCCCGGCTCGCTTTCGGCGGCCCGCTAGTCGACTTCCCGTCGTGCGAACGCGATCCTTCCGGTACCCTTCGGTGCCCCTTGCCCGACTCTAGCTCCGGTGGTAAAGCGGAGTCGGTCGGTCTGACGGCCGCCGAGTTAGCAGGCGGAAAGCGGTTTGCAGCCTTTCGCTGTACCTCCGGCGGGCAGCGCCGCACCTCCGAGCGCTCGGTACCGTCCGCTGCGCCTCGTCCTGCCGCACGCGACGAGCCGTCCCCGGAGGAAATCGGCCTCGGCCCTCCTGAGATATCAGCCTCCATACGGGCGTCACAAATCAGTGGACATGGTCAGCTGCAAAGCAGTGTCATTACAACCTTTCATAAACGACAGGGCAGCACTGCACTGCACTGCACTGCACCCCACACTACATCACACTTGCCTGCCTGCCTGCCAGCCTGCCGCTGCCTACTCTCACCAGCGGACCAAAGTGAGGATAACACCCCGAAGCAAGCATCTCCCTTGCCGCCCACCAGCCCACACCAATCCCCTTGCCTGCCTCCCACAAATTCCACCAGCGAGGCAAAGTGAAAATCAACCCCCAAAAAACGCACTCCACACCGGCCATCGCCCGCTATACACCCCCCCTGGGGTGAATATTAAGCCCGAGAACACCGACTGTAACCAACCGCAGTGAAAAGTTGAAGTGGCAACTCATTAACCAGATTTACACTTGGCAACTCATAAACCAAATGAACAAAAAATCTGGTTAATGAGTTGCCCAAAATAAATCTGGTTAATGAGTTGCCACTTCAACTTTTCACTGCGGTTGGTTACAGTCGGTGTTCTCGGGCTTAATATTCACCCCGGGGGGGGGGGGTGGGTGATTCTGGGGGTAGTGTCCGGGAGGGTGAGCCTTTTATTCGGCAGGAGGCGTGTGGGGAAATCATCAACCTGTCAGACGATGAGTTGTCACAAATGCCATTGCTTAATGAAAGCTGCGCTCCCGAACTGGACTGACTGTCTGTCTGTCTGTCTGTCTGTCCGTTTGTCAAGGGGAGGAAAAGGCGGTGGTGGTGGTGGTGAGGGTGGAGCTTTACGCTCAGGAGGGGAGACTTTCCTTCATGCCAATTAATCTGCAGCAGAAAGTCATCCCCCCCCGACTGGGATTCGAAGCCCGGTCCTGACCACGAGACCACCGGGGAGAGCTGCCTCAAGTCCCTGAGGGACCTGGACACGAGGCCGAGGACACACGCACGCCTGCTGCACTGGCAGCAGCGACCAGCAGGGGGCTGACCGGCTGATCCTTCCCTTTCACAGGCAGGCTTTTGGCCCTCGCTGAAACGACAAAGGTGTTCAGAAGGAAGTCCTGGGGAGGAGGGAGGGAGGCAGGGAAATCAGCACAAAGCAGGTCCCCTGGAATCTCACACCTGCGTCCCAGAAAACAGGTCTCCTGGTCAAAGCAGTCCTGCCCCGTCCTGCCATTAACGTGACAATGGACAGGGCCCGGCAGCTTGAGACACATCTTTTTTTCAATATGCAAGTTCTTTTTAAAAAGGTTTCCTTCCACAGCAGCTCTGAGTAAGAGTGAGAGAGAGAGAGAGAGAGAGAGAGACTGACACTGACACTGACACACACACACACACACACACACCGTCTCCCATCCGATTGGTGGACTATGGGATTGAAAATCGAACTTTGAGTTTCAATGCAGGGGGGAGAGCGCGAACGCAGCCCCTCCCAACTACCACACGCGCGTTGTTGTTGTTGTAATATAGAACTGCAAGTTGCCGTTGTCGTGGTCGTTTCGAATCAGCACAAAGTAGGTGCCTCCCTG
>NW_027139308.1:295000-297500 GCF_035084215.1 Heptranchias perlo | reverse complement strand
CCCCTTGCCTGCCTCCCACAAATTCCACCAGCGAGGCAAAGTGAAAATCAACCCCCAAAAAACGCACTCCACACCGGCCATCGCCCGCTATACACCCCCCCTGGGGTGAATATTAAGCCCGAGAACACCGACTGTAACCAACCGCAGTGAAAAGTTGAAGTGGCAACTCATTAACCAGATTTACACTTGGCAACTCATAAACCAAATGAACAAAAAATCTGGTTAATGAGTTGCCCAAAATAAATCTGGTTAATGAGTTGCCACTTCAACTTTTCACTGCGGTTGGTTACAGTCGGTGTTCTCGGGCTTAATATTCACCCCGGGGGGGGGGGGTGGGTGATTCTGGGGGTAGTGTCCGGGAGGGTGAGCCTTTTATTCGGCAGGAGGCGTGTGGGGAAATCATCAACCTGTCAGACGATGAGTTGTCACAAATGCCATTGCTTAATGAAAGCTGCGCTCCCGAACTGGACTGACTGTCTGTCTGTCTGTCTGTCTGTCCGTTTGTCAAGGGGAGGAAAAGGCGGTGGTGGTGGTGGTGAGGGTGGAGCTTTACGCTCAGGAGGGGAGACTTTCCTTCATGCCAATTAATCTGCAGCAGAAAGTCATCCCCCCCCGACTGGGATTCGAAGCCCGGTCCTGACCACGAGACCACCGGGGAGAGCTGCCTCAAGTCCCTGAGGGACCTGGACACGAGGCCGAGGACACACGCACGCCTGCTGCACTGGCAGCAGCGACCAGCAGGGGGCTGACCGGCTGATCCTTCCCTTTCACAGGCAGGCTTTTGGCCCTCGCTGAAACGACAAAGGTGTTCAGAAGGAAGTCCTGGGGAGGAGGGAGGGAGGCAGGGAAATCAGCACAAAGCAGGTCCCCTGGAATCTCACACCTGCGTCCCAGAAAACAGGTCTCCTGGTCAAAGCAGTCCTGCCCCGTCCTGCCATTAACGTGACAATGGACAGGGCCCGGCAGCTTGAGACACATCTTTTTTTCAATATGCAAGTTCTTTTTAAAAAGGTTTCCTTCCACAGCAGCTCTGAGTAAGAGTGAGAGAGAGAGAGAGAGAGAGAGAGACTGACACTGACACTGACACTGACACACACACACACACACACACACCGTCTCCCATCCGATTGGTGGACTATGGGATTGAAAATCGAACTTTGAGTTTCAATGCAGGGGGGAGAGCGCGAACGCAGCCCCTCCCAACTACCACACGCGCGTTGTTGTTGTTGTAATATAGAACTGCAAGTTGCCGTTGTCGTGGTCGTTTCGAATCAGCACAAAGTAGGTGCCTCCCTGGAATGTCACACCTGCGTCCCAGAAAACAGGTCTCCCGGTCAAAGCAGTCCCGCCCCCGCCCTGGGATTAACATGACAACGGACAGGGCCCAGTCAGGGAGCAGCTTGAGAGACACCTTTCAATAGGCGCTTCTGAAACATTAACGCCTTGTTTCTTCCGACAGTTTAACCAGCGATTAACATGACAACGGACAGGGCCCAGTCAGGGAGCAGCTTGAGAGACGTCTTTCAATAGGCGCTTCTGAAACATTAACGCCTTGTTTCTTTCGACAGTTTAACCAGCCTTTAACACGCCTTGTGTTTTTATTTCCCATTTCCAGCCAGCCAGCCAGCCAGCCAGCCAGCCAGCCAGCCGAGCCGAGCCAGCATCTGCAGTATTTTTTTTGATTGGTCTTGCCTGCCGTGGAATGAATGTTTCAACACGAGCTGCTGATTGTCAGCACCTCACCTCTTTCTCAATTGGCCGTTGCAATCTCACTCGCTCGCTCATTGTGAGACACGTCACGTCACGTCACTAGTTTTACTCAAAGAGGTTTCCTTCCACGGCAGTTCGTTAGTGACTGAGACTGACTGACGGAGGTCCGTTGAGACACAACCCTCCCCCATCTGATTGGTGGCCTACTGGCAAATTTACCAATCTGTCAAGCAATCCTGGCAAGAAAGGAAAAAACGGCAACTTCTTTAAACTCATCCACTGTTGCAATTAGAAACGGTGGCAAAAAATGTGGCCAGAGTAGGAGAGAACGGCAGTGCTTCGAGACTGCTTTCAACACCGGCAGCCAGAGAACAAAGAGGGAGGGCAAACAGGACCCGAGATCAATTCGCATCGAGCGCGGTATCGCTTCTCGGCCTTTTGGCTAAGATCAAGTGGTCAAGTGGGGGAAGGCAACCATTTGGAGCCTTCCTGCCATTGTATGCCGGGGGGATGCAGTCAGGGAGAAATCCCCTCGGGCAGAGTGCAGAGCTTTGGCTTGTAGAGCTTTGGCTTGATGTAATGTCACTGCAAGGAATCTGGAATGAATCTGTAAGGCAATAAGGCACCCCAGAGTGTCAGAAAAAAAAAAAAAAAAAAAAATCTGTTCTTATCAGTTTAATATCTGATACGTCCCCTATCTGGGGACCATATATTAAATTGATTTTTGGAACAGGGAGATGGACTAGGGGCTTGCTCCGTCCACTCCACGCATCGACCCAGTATTGCAGTG
>NW_027139308.1:290000-292500 GCF_035084215.1 Heptranchias perlo | reverse complement strand
CGCTCCCGAACTGTACTGACTGTCTGCCTGTCTGTCTGTCTGTCTGTTTGTCAAGGGGAGGAAAAGGTGGCGGTGGTGGTGGTGAGGGTGGAGCTTTACGCTCAGGAGGGGAGACTTTCTTTCAGAGGTGCCAATTAATCTGCAGCAGAAAGTCATCCCCCCCCCGACCGGGATTCGAAGCCCGGTCCTGACCACGAGACCACCGGGGAGAGTTGCCTCAAGTCCCTGAGGGACCTGGACACGAGGCCGAGGACACACGCACGCCTGCTGCACTGGCAGCAGCGACCAACAGGGGGCTGACCGGCTGATCCTTCCCTTTCACAGGCAGGCTTTTGGCCCTCGCTCAAACGACAAAGGTGTTCAGAAGGAAGTCCTGGGGGGAAGGCATGGAGGGACGGACACAGGGAAGTCCGCACAAAACAGGTCCCCTGGAACCTCTGACCCAGAAAACCGGGTTCCTGGTGAAAGCAGTCCTGCCCCGCCCTGCCATTAACATGACAATGGACAGGGCCCGGACCAGGCGCAGCGGACGGTAGCGAGCAGTCGGAGGGTGAAAATCCGCCAGTGGGTGAAAAGGAGAGCCGTGCGGTGAGAGGAGGCGGAAAGCGGTTCGCAGACTTTCGCTGTACCTCCGGCGGGCAGCGCCGCACCTCCGAGCGCTCGGTACCGTCCGCTGCGCCTCGTCCTGCCGCACGCGACGAGCCGTCCCCGGAGGAAATCGGCCTCGGCCTTCCTGAGATATCAGTCTCCAGGTGGGACAGAAAAACCGGGGGCCCCCGGCTCGCTTTCGGCGGCCCGCTAGTCGACTTCCCGTCGTGCGAACGCGATCCTTCCGGTACCCTTCGGTGCCCCTTGCCCGACTCTAGCTCCGGTGGTAAAGCGGAGTCGGTCGGTCTGACGGCCGCCGAGTTAGCAGGCGGAAAGCGGTTTGCAGCCTTTCGCTGTACCTCCGGCGGGCAGCGCCGCACCTCCGAGCGCTCGGTACCGTCCGCTGCGCCTCGTCCTGCCGCACGCGACGAGCCGTCCCCGGAGGAAATCGGCCTCGGCCCTCCTGAGATATCAGCCTCCATACGGGCGTCACAAATCAGTGGACATGGTCAGCTGCAAAGCAGTGTCATTACAACCTTTCATAAACGACAGGGCAGCACTGCACTGCACTGCACTGCACCCCACACTACATCACACTTGCCTGCCTGCCTGCCAGCCTGCCGCTGCCTACTCTCACCAGCGGACCAAAGTGAGGATAACACCCCGAAGCAAGCATCTCCCTTGCCGCCCACCAGCCCACACCAATCCCCTTGCCTGCCTCCCACAAATTCCACCAGCGAGGCAAAGTGAAAATCAACCCCCAAAAAACGCACTCCACACCGGCCATCGCCCGCGCTATACACCCCCCCTGGGGTGAATATTAAGCCCGAGAACACCGACTGTAACCAACCGCAGTGAAAAGTTGAAGTGGCAACTCATTAACCAGATTTACACTTGGCAACTCATAAACCAAATGAACAAAAAATCTGGTTAATGAGTTGCCCAAAATAAATCTGGTTAATGAGTTGCCACTTCAACTTTTCACTGCGGTTGGTTACAGTCGGTGTTCTCGGGCTTAATATTCACCCCGGGGGGGGGGGGTGGGTGATTCTGGGGGTAGTGTCCGGGAGGGTGAGCCTTTTATTCGGCAGGAGGCGTGTGGGGAAATCATCAACCTGTCAGACGATGAGTTGTCACAAATGCCATTGCTTAATGAAAGCTGCGCTCCCGAACTGGACTGACTGTCTGTCTGTCTGTCTGTCTGTCCGTTTGTCAAGGGGAGGAAAAGGCGGTGGTGGTGGTGGTGAGGGTGGAGCTTTACGCTCAGGAGGGGAGACTTTCCTTCATGCCAATTAATCTGCAGCAGAAAGTCATCCCCCCCCGACTGGGATTCGAAGCCCGGTCCTGACCACGAGACCACCGGGGAGAGCTGCCTCAAGTCCCTGAGGGACCTGGACACGAGGCCGAGGACACACGCACGCCTGCTGCACTGGCAGCAGCGACCAGCAGGGGGCTGACCGGCTGATCCTTCCCTTTCACAGGCAGGCTTTTGGCCCTCGCTGAAACGACAAAGGTGTTCAGAAGGAAGTCCTGGGGAGGAGGGAGGGAGGCAGGGAAATCAGCACAAAGCAGGTCCCCTGGAATCTCACACCTGCGTCCCAGAAAACAGGTCTCCTGGTCAAAGCAGTCCTGCCCCGTCCTGCCATTAACGTGACAATGGACAGGGCCCGGCAGCTTGAGACACATCTTTTTTTCAATATGCAAGTTCTTTTTAAAAAGGTTTCCTTCCACAGCAGCTCTGAGTAAGAGTGAGAGAGAGAGAGAGAGAGAGAGAGACTGACACTGACACTGACACACACACACACACACACACACCGTCTCCCATCCGATTGGTGGACTATGGGATTGAAAATCGAACTTTGAGTTTCAATGCAGGGGGGAGAGCGCGAACGCAGCCCCTCCCAACTACCAC